>NW_026054563.1:374429-618134 GCF_022478715.1 Daldinia decipiens | reverse complement strand
TCTTGAATTAAATATAAATATGCGAAATCGTTGATTTTGTATGGGAAATGGGTGGCCCCCACTAGGGTGGCCCCAGTAAGGGTGTTTCGACTTATTAGATGTTCGACACCCAACTTCTCGCGCAGAAACGGCAGTATCCCCTGAGCGACCAGAGCAGACCTGTATCTAGGGGCTCCCAGGGAAGTGCTCTCATGGCCACCGTCAGTCGGTGGGTCGATGATGGTGAGTTTGCTGAATTCGGCTGCCAGTTCGGGATTGGCTGATAACATGGGCTTATGCACTGCGGCCCACTGCCCTGCTACCTCATTTGTGGCGGGTGTGTCTATGGTCGTGTTTACGAGACAATGCACAATGACGACGTTGGATTCGCGTGCCTTCGCTAGGAGTATCTTGGCTGACTTGATAAGCTTTTTGTTTGGTTTCTGAGTCTTGGGTCATATTGACAAGTACATTCTGGTAGTCGAGAAAGAGCAAGGCTGTCTTGGAGGGGGGGTAGCTCGACGGCTTGCTAGGGCCAAGGGTACTCATGGTGATACGTCGACAATTTTCGTTGATATGAACATATACATACAGACGTAATGACGACAACAGAATGAAGTTAGGTAGGTAGCTAGCCTTCGACGTATGTTGGGAGGCCAATTTCGCTGATTCCGGGTGGAGCGGCTAGCAGTCAAGTTACGGAATAAAGGGGTAGTTAGCCTTTCGTATATTTCTCTTTGTTCCCTATAAGTACCTAGGTGCTATAATTAATTATAAACACGCAAGGTACCTAATTATAGCTCTGGTCCCTTACCTGTGCCGTAGCCCTTATATGCATATAGCTCGGTATTTTGGTAGTGTGTGTATCGTATGTGTTATGTAGTATTTTAATGGCTTGAGTTACATAGCTTTTTAAAGGATCCGAAAGAAGAATTATATACGAAGCCCTCTCTGGAGCCAGTTGTAACTGCGAGGTTCAAATAACGAGGGCTACAGAGACAGAGTCATGATGTTTCTGAGCAAATATGCTTTTCCGTCAGTTAGGAGACTTATAATGCTAACATATGCTCTATAAACATTGCATCTAATAAACCATGAAAACCCCTCGGTGTGGTTTGGATCTGTTCATATTACATCAATGGTAAGGACCAATATCTAACCCCCCCTTAATAATATACTCTCAATCCATTTAATTCCATTCTTGACTTTCCAAAAGATTGCTTGCTTCGCACTCTTTGACCTCCGTTTACACCCTAAGAGGTACCTAATCTAGAACCGCCAGGGAAAGAAATCGAGAACACCACATGGAAGAACTTCGAGGCATCTAGCGGCCAGCCCTTTCTGTATATGCCTAGCTTTATGAAAGATTATACTTGGGATATTCGTTGGTAAGCTTTCATCTACCCGATCCCTGGCACGAAATTCATCTTAAAAACACGAGAGTGACAGATTATGAGAAACGCTGAATGTGCAGTATGCGAGGCAAAAATCTACCACCTTTTACGAAGCTCTACTTGCAAGTGCTTTTATAATCGAAGGCTGGTAGGTCCTAAAAGCCAGAGCGGCAAAGGTGATAGCTATTATTGGCCTGAGGATCATTATGAGACATCAAAGACGCTGAAACCCGAGTTAACGAAGACAGCTAATCACCCACACACTTTTAACAGGCCTTGAATGGGCGTTCTTATACGAGTGACCAAGTAACTATTAATAGGTATAATAAATGGTGTTTTAGCAAAAAAGTCTATATAAGCTAGGGTCCCCACTTACTTGTGAAGAAGCTTGTTTAGTTAATCAAGTCACTCATATTCCTGATATACCGTATCCTTCACTAAGCTCTATATAATTATCAATTGCTCTTATAGTTATCCTTAACACTCGAACCTTCCCTCGAAACAATATGGCAAGTATTGGGCGTTTTACTCCGAACGCTAACTCATGTTGCCTTTGCTATAGTATAGAGTTGTAAGTCTTCGACGATGAGTTATAAGAGTGTGTGTTGCGTGTTGTTAAAGTTCGTGGTTTAATTTAACATGGTTTCTATCCTCGGTTAAGAGTTTATTTCGATATAATTTGGGGTGAATATGTTCTCAAGATGTATTTACTATATAGGTACCTGATAATTACTACGCAACTATATTTGTTTTGAAGTTATTTATATATAATCAAGGTCGGATAATTGTATACGTCGCATTTCTTTCGGGGAGATTTATAAGAACCAGCTTTCTTTCTCGTCCTGGCGTTAGATAGGTAACCAACAAAGCTAACAACTTATCTGAGAGACTCAGATCCACCAAGCTACTGCAGTTCTGGGTCCCGACCCGTCGAGCTATGATTATAATGCTTAACTGGCTTCAGAGGGAATGTATCAGATATGCTCTCATCAACACGAATCCAGCTCCTGGACGCTTGCGGATCTTCGACTTCAGGCCAACCATGTACTGGCGTGTTCGGATGGGGACCTCTTGACTGATTTCCGCTAACGCCCCGAGTTCTAGTCGAATTCGCCGCCGATAACCCATGCCAATTTCGGACTGCCCTTATCGCCTTGGAATCATCACTAAAGAGAGGCCCAAGTGTAGGGAGGCAGGCGCAGAGGATGGCTACACCTGACTGTATTTCTCCCCATAGTATAAGGACACTAAAGTCAACTTGATGATTGTAAGTATTTCTAATAGATGCAGGTATTAACTAAAGGAGTAACTTACAATTCTTGGTTGGGTCTGGAAGTGGATATATCGCTGTCAAGCGAACGATGCTTGCAATGCATACACTACGCTTGTTAACTTAGACCACCCAAGGAAGTTCATGCAACTCACAGTCCTCCTAATATAAAAATAACCAAGAGAGAGATCCTCCTTGTCATAGATAGCTGGAGCTTTCCCAATATGCCAAAAGGGATACAGATGATCACCACATCCAGGAGTAGATTTGTCGTTTCATACCCTAGAAGGAAGTCCGTTGCATTGAGGCAATATTCTTGTGAGTTGAACTGAGTCCAGAACGCGTCGATAGGATCGCATTGAAATGTTATGATGAATATAGCGACAATGAACCAGATGATACATAGAACGGCTGTGGTTATGGTTGCTCGCTTGGAGGTCTTGTTTACTGAGAATAATGAGTAGTAAAACCACAAGATGCTCAATTTAACAGTAGTAATAATTCCGCTAAACAGGAACTCGCAGATCCAGGCCATCTTTTTGCCATTTAGCCCCTTGTCGTTTTCCAATTAGTGTCAATCGAGTATAACTTACTTTCAGAAGTTCGATCACCTCGGGAGGCTCCAAAGGGGGACCGGTTTCAAACGCGCCATGTCTGACGATAACTAAATTGATATTCAGTCCAAGTCTTGTTAAAGAAACCACTGGTCTAGGAGCAAGCGCCTACAGTCGATTATGAGACCACATTGGGCGCAATAGAGAATCAAGGACACGATACACAGCCAATCGTGGCCTTTAAGACATTGACGCTGACTAACTCTCACCCAGATTCTTAGGAGAACGACGATAGAAGTCAAACCAATCAAAACAGCACAAGTACGCAAATTATCTTGTCCGCTAGAGGTAGTGGAATGTGGCGTCGAGGATATGATAGAACCCATCTGTCGGGTTGGTGGACGCGGTGGCCTCCAGCGAATCGAATGGGGTTAAAATTGAAGCAAAAGACAAAACCAACAATAAGGATCCCATGTCACTTGATGTTCTTCTAAAGGTCCATGAATATTAAATAAAATACCATGCTATAAAAAAGGCTGGTGCTGTTGGTGCGGCAGTGCCTACCTACAAGGCTCGCTGATAGGTCAGTTATAAGACGGACGTAAGCGGCACAGGCGGCCAAGCAGAAGCTGATGCCGGTATAAATACCACTTCATAATCTTTTAATGGATGATGACTACCTAGTAGTCAGGTACTCACTCTCTGTTATATCTTACGTAACTTCGCTATTTTCAACCCTCCTTTCAGCTGAATTTAATAGATATATCTCGAAAAGGTAGGCTTGGAACAAGATATAAGTTTATGAAAGGTCCGTGTCACTTACTTAAGCAAGACTTAAACCGTTTATTTAGCTAAGAAGTGTGTATTAAACGGTTAACAATTAAGGATTAATCCGAAATACTTCCAAACAAAAAGGCTTTTCATAAAGTTATTTTAAAAATGTTTATAGACGTTAGCTAATAACCTTTCATAGAAGACATGCTTTTTTAACAATATTGCAAAGGTCGGAATAACCTCTTATTATCTTGCAAATCCGGTACGTTATCCCTGATCTTGCCTGGTTCCTTAATTAAAGCGCAACAC
Source organism: Daldinia decipiens (assembly GCF_022478715.1). NCBI lineage: Eukaryota > Fungi > Ascomycota > Sordariomycetes > Xylariales > Hypoxylaceae > Daldinia > Daldinia decipiens. Next base: position 613,854 of record NW_026054563.1, on the reverse strand, counting down.
TCTCTAGGTGCGAGGAGGCGAAAGCCAGTACTACCTAATACCGGTGCAACTGCAAGGGTAATGCATAGGTAGGTACCTCGGTATATATAGATCGCAAGCGGGATTAGCGACGCCAATCCCGGTGAATAGGAACTCAATATGTAGAAGCCCCCGCATATGTAGGTGACCACCCATCGTGTTCATGACTTCAGCTTGCGGGAGTTGCCGCCGGCAAAGGGACGTGAACTGACGATTTTCCGACTAACTATCGGTCCGAGATCGACCTATTCAGCTACCTACTAACCGACCTGAACATATTAGGGTTGCACTGCTGGATACACCGTTGGTTGCATGGGTTTGTAAGTTTGTAAGCTCGCAAGTTTATACTCGGCTCGTTTCTTATGGGCCAAACAAAGACCACAGCGTGGAGCGTACTGCTGTAAATCTCAATGCTCAATGCTCAATGCTCAATGCCGAGCCGAGGTTCTTATCCTGTAAATGATCGGCATATTCGGATTTACATAATGGACATTGTTTCGTACGGAAGAGACTACCAAAAGCAAACCAACAAGCATCCATCAGCGCCCACATAATACGAAATCCGATACATCTTGCCGCATGCTGAATCTCGCATATTATACATACCTGGCTATCATTTCCAAAAAGTATTCTCGGCCGAGGCATAAGCAACTTGTGTAGGTACCTATGTAATTGTTTGAGTTTCCTAGCATCTCAGGGCCATAAGCAGGGTATAGGTCTGTGCTGCAAAACGAGGGCAAGACACGGGAAGCTCGGACAAGCAGGCAGGCATAGGTATTTGCTGTGAATAAATAATTACATTTTGAATTATGTCCCGGAGATACCCCACTAGATCGGGGGAGAACTACATTTAGGGCTACGATGCATGCTGCGTCTCCATAACATGCGACGAGAACATGGTATATTTGTACTGTGACCGACTTATCACATCAGGGATGTAGTTATGTACATACATTCATACGCCCCCACGTGAAGGGCCTTGTCCCCGAACGAGCCCGCCAATCATGGCTCGCTTTTATGGTATCTCCCACTTGTATCTCCGCCCCCTGATCGCGGCATCACCAACCTGGTTAGCCTTGTCGCGTACGGATCACCTCAAGGCTTAAGAGACCCTTTCCACGTGGGTCTATAACTCCACTACTTAAGCTTATAGAAACACAGACCAACGACTATCTCTGGGGGCCCGAACTTGTTACCCCTTTTGTTTATATCGATGGTACTATGGCATGGAGCTCACGGATAACGTTACGAGATATTATGTACTAATGAGGAGATCGGGGTAGGAGCTGGAGAAAAGACGATCGATTGTGTTTATCAGCAATACCTAGCATCATTAATAATATGCGTTCGGTTCTATGTATATTAGGTCGTTGTTATAAAAGCAAATACTACAACACAAACCTGTTTCCTCGATCAAATAAATCCATGGCATTACCGAATACCTGTCTGGGTAAACACAGAGGCCTCGTCCATGGTTAGAAGCAGGCTGGTAGGCGTACAACATGCTTTCATACACATGGCATAACTGCCGCCTCCACCATAGGCTAGCACTACCTAGTTAGAGGATTCTAATATAATCAAGCGTGTGCGGTACGACCCTTGGTCGCATCGTTGCAACACGATGCTACCTTGTGGCCCTTGTGGCCCACATATGCGGGAAAGTCCAAATATGCAAAACAACCATCTGCATTGCAACACAGTAGTTCTATGCTCCGTAGTAGTGATGGCTTCATGACATTACACGTGCTAATGCTAGGTGTGTAGGCCGAATCCCGAAACAAGAGTGATTTCCTGTTCATGGTGAGCAAAACAAAGGTGGTTAATCGCCTGCCTGCCTCTGCCTGTCGGGTTCGTAGGTGGCTTCGATTTAGCGTAGATTTTGACGTGTTTATAATACACAAAGTTGCCTCACCTTTCCTTCTCCTATACACCAGACATCTTCACCTCTACTCTTACTTATCCTGCCATCTCTTCATAGTGTACTACGTAGTGTATGTCCACAATGGCATTGTCACGCTCAACTCAGCCGCTTAAAGCTCTTTACATAATATACTTTACTTTGAAACTTCCATTTATATTAATCTCACTTATAATATATTATACTATCCCCTCATTACGACCTATAAGACAATGGAGCATAAGAACAAGTGTAGCCACTTACATTATACGCATATTTTTCAACCTCGTGTCGGTAATTGGTCTTTCGAGCCTTCGACCCCTAACTCCAGAGAAGGCTAAAGAACGGTTTGCCTATATCGAACCCGGTGACGACAAGCTTTACTCCGGCGTCTTATCCCCAGCAGCTATCAAGCCGGTGCCCTTAAAAGGACTTTGGGATGCGAGTCTAGGTGGTCCAGTAACCATTGACAAGTCAAAGGTCCTCCTTCTTTTCCCTGGAGGTGCCTTTGTTTTTGCTTTCGATCCTTACGAGGGGTCCAACATCGTCTCGGATCTAGTGAGACGTGTTCCAGGGGCCAGGGTATTCCTCGCCCAATATCGACTTGCCACCTCCCCCGCCGGTCGATTTCCAGCCGCAATCCAAGACGCCCTTACCTTTTACAACTACATACTAGACCTCGGCATCGATCCGAAAGACATCGTTTTCTTAGGAGACTCGGCTGGAGGCAACGTTGCCGTGGGATTATTAAGATACCTAGAGGAAAGTCAAAAGCTTCCACTACCAGGCGGTGTGCTGGCATACTCGCCATGGGTTCACGTAACCAACGATTCCAAGAGGCAATACGGAGACTCTCCTAAGCTACGGACCGACTGCATCAACTACCCCGTCCTCCAGACCGGATACGACAAGTACATCCCCGAAGGTGGAATGACACCGGAGGTAGCGCCGTACTTTTCCCCTATGACGCACCCATTCAGGACGAGCGTGCCGGTATATATCCAAGCCGGGGAAGCTGAAGTTTTCTACGACGAAAACAAGCAATTCGCAGAGGCAATGGAGAGAATAGAAGGCAACAAGGTGAAATTCCACACGATAAAGCACGCACCACACGACCTCATCCTATCGCATAGGATGGTCGGCTTAACAGCTGAGGCGACCGCCTCGGTCGAGGACGCCATAGCCTTTGTTACCAAGAACGTCGATTGAAAAGGGCAGACATGTGATAGACATAGGCCAAGATGTTATGTAGGTAGATGCATTGACGATAGAGGCCACCCCGCCCGTCGGGCCTTTTCAGGGCATGCACGTAACACGATGCAGACGCTCAGACTCGAGATCACTCGTTTTTGATGGAGCAAGCTCGGGGAATTTTTAATGGTTTAATGATAATGACGAATACGGAATATTGCCAAGGTGATACATACGGAATAGGTAGGATGGTGTTAGGGATGCCACGTGGTTTAACCCCTGTAAATAGCTTCAGTTTACATACATTGGCTAGGTAGCCAAGGTGTCTTTTTTACTACGCCGCAGGCTAATCTTGGTTCTAATCTACTATGTAACGACTTGAGTTATTTTTCGCCCACATCAGTTATTGGTTATAGCGCACACTATGTAAAGATGGGTTGTAAATGAACTAGTTATCCCGTTTTAACTTGTACCAGTTCATCGCCATATTGATTTGATGGTGTATCAATCACGTCTGCTGTAATACTGCAGCTGAACAATATTCTTTACTTTTTGGACCAACTACAAGTTATACCCCAATTAAAACAAGTCTACCGAACCAACACCCAACGTAAGCTTAGAGGTTTTCGAGGAATGATGTAAGATACTGGCCGATCAATTCAATGACTTAAACTGCACTTAGTGATAATGTTGGTGTAAGACGACGAGAATTAAAACGACAACTACTGGTTTAATCACTAGCTTTTTCTTGGTCCAAAAAGCCAACTGCATGTTCCCTTTACACTGGTGTAACCTTGTGATAAGAGCTGATGAGTTAATGTAGCATTATTAAAGTATTCAATCCCGGGTTCAAATGTATAAGATAAAACTTTTTATGTAGTACTAATGTTCCGTCAGTAATGCGGGACAACAACTTCACGTTGCAGTCTTGAAAACCCTGTATGTCATGAGGTAGCATTAAAGGTATAATTCCTTACATAATTGACAACGACCAAGCAAAAAGATGTTGGCAATTCGTAATATGTGTAGAATATAGTAGCTGCTTGAATTAAGCAACATGACTTTTGAAGGCTAATAGGGGTAGGATAATAGGGGTAGGCTACCGGAGGCTCTTACGGCTCTACGCTTCGTACGAATTTACTACCGTACCAAGCTATTAGGCAGCTTCATGTTGTAGGACTTGTGGCCAGCAACTACCAATTCATCATATATTTAATTTCAAACATGATAGTTATATCTCAGATAGCTAGTTCTTGTATATGCCGCTTATTTTTATACTAACAAAGTAACCTAACTACTTGAATAAAGTCAATATCCTCACAAATTCTACTCTAATATCTATCCATTATTTACCTTTTAGTGAACATGTCAAATCCAAATAATTAACACTAACAGGACATGGGCACAATGGAAAGATCTTATAGTATTGCCATAGGTAGTAATATATCCCTAACGTATCAAAAAGCGTAGCGGACAAGAACGCGCCCAAGCTCCCGTGTAGTCGCCGCCTACATGATCAATCCAAAATTTACCATGATCCGCAGCATCGCGTTGGATTCTTTTGGCAGCTCTCCTAGCATCTCGTGCTCATTTCTGCCTCTGCTTTTTACATGCAGCGCACATGCCAATATCGGTGTACCTCATCTCCTTCGTCGTCAAGGTACCGCACGAACCGGCGGCTCCCCCCTCGCGCACCTTCTTGCAGCGAATAACTTTGCCTTTGTACTTCGGCCCGGTGAACCGTCCGCAGGTCAGGCATAGAACGCTCATCAACTCCTGTGTACACATTGTAGTTGTGTATGCGCTATGATGCAGCGCACCGGAAGTAGTAAGCAGTAGGGTCAAATGAAGGGGGAATGCGACAAGGCCACGAGCTAATAGATGGATCTGATATTTTGCTTGAAGGCTAGTGTCAAAGTGAAGTGCTGGGTCGAAGGCAATGTCGGTTCGGGTCCGATGATGCTGGAATTGTCGTTGTTGTGGTTGTGATGGTGGTGATGGTGGTGGTGGTTTGGACTTAAGGATAACTAGGAAACTTAGGGGATATCCTGTACATATAGGCTTATTCCGCCATATTTTCCAAACCGCCCAGTCGTTTAGTGACTCCGAGAGTGTATCTGCTGGGACGTGTCATTTTCCGTTATTTTATCTTTCTCGGGAAAAGGGGGTGAAGTGTAGTTTAAGTAAGATTTGTGAGTAACGATATGTAGATGATTCAGAACCAGCGTTAGAATTAATTATATCATCTGATTGTTAACCTATCGTTAGAGACCAAGTTATTCATCTTCTGATCCAGTTAGGTGAAAAACGAAGCTTGATGCGTTGCGAAGTACGTAGATTATGCCTGCCAAGAGCATGCAAGTCACTTCAATTTCCATTCCCAAGCAATCTGGATCAAAAACTAGATACTGGACGTGTATTTGCCTTCCACCTATATGAGGTAGGATGATTAAGAAAGAAGTTCTGATGATTTGACAGGGGAAGGTCTTAGGAAAAGGAAAGGGGAATGACACGATCTGTACCTCTTGAGTAAATTTATTGCCGCATTAGCATACCTGACTGTCTCCTGATCATGTTCCTGGTTATGTTAAATCTGAAGTTATCCTAAAGGCGGACATCTATATATCCTTAGGTACATATGTAAGAGCCAAGAGCTGGGCCATAGAACTTAAACCAGCTTATTACCCCGGCCTGCCGCGCTAACGTTAAAACAAAATAGAAAGTCTAAGCGAGTCTTCATGATTGAACACTCTATTCATTCATTCATTATATACTACACGCCTCATTAAGGGCCTGGGCGGGCTATAGCCGCCTCTCCTATTGACCTACGGCCCCCGCGGCCCACTGTCCAAAATCTGGGGCGTCCGGCTGCGCGAACAAGTTGCCTCCTTGCTGGCCCTGCGCCTGTTGCTGCTGTTGTACACCACCTCCTCCTTGCTGACCTTGTCTTGCAGCCTCGGCCTCAGCCTGAGCGTGTGCCTGCTGCCTGCGCGCGCGGTAGTACATGAGGATGACTATAGCGCCGACCAGTCCAAGGATGATCAGGCTTTCGACCACGGCGTCTACGTCATCGAGGCCGTCATTTAGGGGTTCCCCATCGCTGCCCGTGATCATGCCCTCGTCGAAGGCCTCGTATCCCTCCTCGTAGTAAATATCTTCCTGGAGGAAGTTGGCGATCCACTCGCTGAGTGACCAGTCCTTTCTGGGCGCTGTTCGGATATACGTCTTAGTCTACATGTAGATAGCGAGAGAGAGAGAGAGAGAGAGAGAGAGAGAGAGAGAAAGAAAACGAATAAGACTTACAAGGTTCGTCCTGGATCGAGTTTATGCGGCCATGGGTGAACGTATTCCAAGCACTGCGCGCTCGGAGTTTAAGGAGGCTTAAGGTCACCGGTAGGTAGGCTTCCTCATTAGCCTCGAGGGCCTGGTCGTAGTATCTCTTAGCGAGGTGGAAATCCTGCGTCAAACCAACCCCATTCTCGTGCATCCAACCAAGGTTATAGAGGGCTTGCGCGCTTTGGAAATACTCCGATGCACCACTATAGCACTGAGCCGCTTTGTCAAACGCTGTTTCGGTACCGATCCCGTCTAGATAATAATCGCCCATTTTAACCAGTGAATCAATGTTAGATTGTATAGCTGATCTGGTCCAGTAGATCAGAGCCAGGGCAGAATTCTGAAGCAGGTTAGGCTTTGCCGGCTGGCGGTGAAGCCATGGTGGTAGGGGTAGTCGTGACTGGGACGGGTCTAACATAAAAGCGACATTGTTCTGCGCCTTTTCGTATCCTTGCTCTGCAGCAATAAGATAATCAAGGAAGGCAAGCTCGTAGTCGCCATCTTCGTAAGCCTGGTTAGCTTCTGCCCAAGATGACACCAGAGGCTCTGCCCTTTCGGCAACGCTCTTGTAATATACCATAGCCATGCCGCACGTTTTGTCTCTCCCAACCCCGTGATGCATCATCTCGGCTAGATAGTACTGCGCCTCAATATTGGCCCACCGAGCAGCCGCTTCGAAGTAAGAGTTGGCAATTTTCAGGTCGTCAGGAGTACCCTGGTCGAGGTGGAGAGCTCCTAAGGCCACGTGAGAAAGGCTAAAGTCCTGGTCTGCTGAAGCCTTGAAAAGCTCTGTGGCCTTAGAAACATTCTTGGGAATCCCAAGGCCGTGAAGATTCATAATACCCAGGCCCCATTGGGACTGGGCATCGCCGTGCTTAATTCCGCGCTCAAACCATCCCCTAGCTAGCTTAAAGTCCTGCCTGACTCCTTCTCCACGTAACCACATCCGGCCGATATAACCGGCGGCCTTACTAGCATATTTCTCCAATTGAGGCTTGGGTTGGTCAACGGGACGGCCATCTTTGGTGCGCCAATACATTGTTGTTACGGCGGCAAAGTACCGTCGAGCTAAATCGACGTTCCTTTCAAGGCCCCGCTGACCTTCGTAATAAAGTCTCCCTAAATTGAACGAAGCCTTAAAATCACCCTTCTGGGACATTAAATCAAGGTATTCGATGACGTCGTCGATGGCGGCGTAGGCATGAGAACTGGGGTCAGCCTTCAGAGCGTTGATACCGGAACTTACAACGCTGGCCCCTTCGCCGTACACACCACCTACGTCGTCAGATAACCGATGCGCTTCCGGTGTGAGGGCCATTCCACCAGGTGGCCCTGATCGGAACCAAACCATGGCTTTGTCCGCCACCCTCTTGTAATACTTGCAAGCCATTTCGCAACTCTTAGGTACACCAACACCGCTAACATGGCGGGCCGCCAGGGTCATTTCCGACCTCGTGTGCCCTGCATCGGCGGCAAATGTATGGTATAGAAGAGCCTTTGATTGATCCCGCTCTACCGCATCCCCCAGTCCTGTCGCATATATCAATCCCACCATATACTGCGCGGAACTGTTCCCATACGAAGCTAGTCTGTAGTAGTGATCGAACGCGGTCTTGAAATTTCTCGGGTGGGAATAATTTCCGAAGAAGTTGAACTGCGCTAGTAGGTAAATCGCATCTGTGTTATTCTGGTCGGCCGATTGCTGTAGGAGCTTGACGCCCTCGAGGAGGGGACCGGTGATAACTGGTGGCGCATGTTCTTGTGGAGGAGCGCTAGCTCGTATACTCGGTAAGATCTTTGGTAAATAATGGAATATTATCCCAAAAACGCTGGTTGGCTTTTTTGATTTTCTGTGTAAATGAGGTGCTTTAATCTTTCGGAATTCGGTCATCGCCTCATGGACAAGCTCCCATCCTATTCCATGTTAGATCCCCGCCGTTCGTTCCAGAATCACATAGTTACGGCGGCTTACCGCTTTGGTAGGGGGTCCAGGCATGTTGCTCGTCTTGAACGACATCGGTCTCGGCAGCTTGTTGAAGATTCGCGGTCGCACTATCATCCTCCAATACTTGTTGTTCGGCAGCGGATGTAAAGGCGATAACCTGCAAAAGCACTATTCGGAGCAGGGATTAGCGCACATAGCTTACAGCGATATTAGATTTATAAGGCGAAACTTACGGAGCGCTGAGACGAACCAACGCCTCATGGTAGATATTCTGCTAAGAGCAAGGCTTTAAATGCTGTATTAATATCATGATCTCCAAGGAGGTAATCATTAAGTGTTGTGTGTGTGTGTGTGTGGAAAAGTTGTCGTATGAAGTATGAAAGGAAGTCGTTCGGGGCTTGGAACTTACAAGCTGTCCAGATCGATCGGTACAAGCAATGGTACTTCCGTACAACTTGCATACGTTGAGAAGCGACAGCCCCGTCTAGAGATCAACTTGCCTCCGATTGGTCAATGTCGCCACAACCTGTGGGGCTATACTTTTTTAACAACTAAAAGTTTTAGTATCGGATCTTATCTTCATAAGGCTGAATTAGTGCGAATATTCATATTTCACAGATGACATGAGCATGTTATTAAAGCAAAACTTCAAAAGGCATTTTATCCAGTTTACAAACGCTAGATTATATACAACAGACCCACGCAGCTCATTAATTATATTACAGGAGCAAATAGCCTGAATTTAGGCGATCTACCAAATACTAGAACCTCTTAGTAGAGGTAAGAAGAAACGCCATGTATCCTCTTAATTGCGTAGACGGGTACAGGATACCAGTTCGCGAGGAGGTCTACGTTCTCGACATCATCCCCCTCGCAGCAGGTCCGGCGACTATCTCCTCGGACCAGAAGCTATCCTTATTTAATCCCACAAGTCTAAAAGCAGGGCCCCAGCTCAATCTTCTCACGCGACACGGCAACATCACCTGTGCCAAGGCATATGACGCAGGGAGCGCTATAGTGTGTACGGCGGGCGAGGATGGCAGCGTATCGATGTGGGATCTAAGGCAGGATGCGCGACAGGCTGAGGTGGCGAGACTAACAGGTTCGTTCATCGCGGCAGATAGCTAGCTGCATTTGTATTTTACGGACGCAATGCTGAGGATTTATATAGATAATCAAGTCTCCGTGTTGTCTTTAGCATGCTCAAGTGCTGGCTTCTCAGTCGCGGCTGGAACCGAACTGCAAGACCACCAAGCATCTATATTAGTATGGTGAGTGTGTTGAAGAAGTATCGTAATTCCTTGTTGTAATATGCTTATACCTGGATGCTTAGGGACGTCCGCTCAACTCCCATCCCGAAGCTTCACTATAAGGAAGTCCACAGCGATGATGTGACAGAGGTTTGCTTTACCTGGTACGAATGATAGATACCCAACACTAACGCAACTTAGCTGAATTTCCATCCTAACGACCACAATATTCTCCTATCAGGATCAACCGATGGCCTTGTAAATATCTGTGATACAAGAATCACTGATGAGGATGAAGTCGTAATCCAGACCTTCAACCACGACGCCTCCATCCACCACGCAGGGTTCCTAAACGATACTGAAGTATACGCATTGTCCCATGATGAAAAGCTAGCACTTTATGATGTTGCCGAAAACCACGAAAATGGAGCAGCAACGACAGATTTTGGGGATATGCGAGAGGTCCTTGGCTGCCAGTATATTGCCAACGTCACTGCGAAATCGAATGGGGCCGGGGCCGTGATTGGCGCTGGTGCACACGAGTAAGTTGTATCTGTACCAGAATAGCTCTTGTATCCGTGCTAACCCTGTGACATGTGCAGCCAACAAGCATTCCAATTGATCCACTTGACAAAAGGCCAAGGATGGAATCTAGATCGAGATAGCAGTGTCAGCTTACCTGGAGCCCATTCTTCGGAGATTGTTCGTAGTTTCTGCTTCTACGACGAGGCGCAGACGGTCTTTAGCGCTGGCGAGGATGGATTTATCAAAGCATGGAAGCCGAACGCATAATCCAATAATTTTGTCCATCCCTTTCAAGAGTATTTGTCGTGCTTGTTCTTGGACTTCAGATCCAGTAGCTGCTCGTAGTAATCGCCCTCCCTTCTCGCTTTCTTTAGATTTCTAACTTCATCCTCGTTGAGTCGCCTGCCTACAGCTTCCTCAAGCTCCTGTCGACTGATCCTTTCCTTCGCCTTCTCCTCCTTCGTTGCCTTAAGTCGAGGTTTGAAGCGCGCTTGCATGCGAATCCTCAATGTAGTATCGAAGCTTATTTCTGTAGCATCTCCACGAACCTCGGGTGTGCCATTTGCCTTCGTAGGCTCCTTGATAGTTAAGAAAGTTTCACTTTGCGACTGGATCTGGAATGTACCCGGTGTTTCAGGAGTCGGAATCACGGTCCACGTTTCGAGAGGCGATATAGCTTCGGATGTCGCACTAAGGATGCCATACTTGTCGCAGCTGAGGTACCTAGACAGTAGCCCATTAGCAATCGAAAAACAAGCAAAAGCGACAGGAATAAGCACATACTTTCCGTACCGGCCTTTAAACCTAAAGCTCTCGGTGCCGTAGATCTTATTCGCAACCCAAACCTGGCGCACGTCGTGGGGTTCGGCGCTGGTAGGATTCGCGTCGATGATGTTCACGATGGGGTCGGTGAAGATCTTGCCGTTAGCATCGCAAGCTAAGCAGGTCGGAGGTTCTGTTGGAAGTACGATCATAACCGGGCCTTGAACATCTCCGACGGCGTCAGCTGATACCCAGCTATCGTCGTTTTCTGCACCCTCGGCCGTCGTGGCGACTGTAAGACTGCTAGGACCTGCATCTTCGGCAGACGGGTCTGCTTCGGTACGCTTTCTCTTCTTGGGCTTCTTGTCGCCCTTGAAGGATAGTGGCTTAACCATGTTGATATCACCTTTAATATCACCTGATATCCAATTGCTTTCTGGTGCGTGCTGACGCTGTATAGAATTAGAATAACGGGATAGGTTGTTGGTGTTTTGGGTACTTCGTATATGTAATTGTTTGGATAATAGGGAGCTCCGATAAGAAAAGCACTGGCGTCACTCGATACGAAGTACCTATGTATTGTACAATGGCTTCATTATTATTAAAACAGAGCGGTCCGCCAAAAGTCTCCAAAGTTTTATTTGATTATTAACAGGTAACTACGAAATGTCAAACACTCGATTCAATTTTTCGTCATTTCCAGTATTCTATTTATCTTCTTATGACAATGTCGTCATATCGTCCACCGTCTCTTAGTAAAGATAGGTACCTAGGTACTCTAGGAGCCATTGCCAAGTACCTATTTAGCGGGAAGCCCCTATGGTATGTAGCTCGGAATGCGCCGGTGGTCAGGTTTTTTGGTGCAAGTATTATTAGTGAAATGCCGACGGTATCCTTAGGGCGAAGCTGTAAAAAGATATCGAAACACTCTCAATATTCTTCAGATAGGTACATATCATATGCCTACGAACCTAGCTCGGCTTTCGGTTCTGCCTAATTATTCCAAACTAACCATATTCTTACTTGCTGAAGCTTTCCTAGCAAGTAAAAATGGCGACAACACAGCCAGTCGTTGTATCATTAGCTGATCTCAAGACCGGTAAGCGTTGTAGTATGAGACTCTTTAGGTAGTACCCATTGCTCACCATTTAGGGAACATCTCTTTTGAGAAACTACAAGAAGCCTTTGGCCCGGAGTCGCTAGGAATTCTAGTCGTGAAAGATGTCCCGGCAGAGTTTCCAAGATTAAGACACCAGCTACTGTCGTATGCCTCATATATGGGCAACTTACCAGAGGCAGACTTTGGTACGTTAGGAACGATTAGATTGTAGTTAATCACTACCACTCGAAAATCATCTTACAGATTTTTAGATAAGTTCACGAACGAAGCTGCCAAGTATTTAGTAGGATGGTCTAAAGGTAGAGAAAAGCTCAAGGATGGGGGCGCCGACGAATACAAGGGCTCCTTTTACGCCAACTGCGCATTTTACGTAGATCCGTCCTTGGAGTCCGCGAAACCGACGGAACAGTTTTCTCTGAAAGATTTCCCCGAGTACTTGGCGCCAAACTCATGGCCGCCCAACGAGATGCTGCCGGGTTTCAGGCCCACGATGGAACAGATGTGTAGACTCATAATTGATACAGCCGTATTAGTTGCGCGAGCTTGTGACAGGTTCGCCGAAAAAGAAATCTTAGGGTACCCTTCAGCCTACTTGGAGAAAGTAGTCAAGTCTTCGTCGACAACGAAAGCCAGACTCCTACACTACTATCCCATGCCCGAGGAGGCCATGGCGAAAAGTCAAGAAGGGGACAATTGGTGTGCAGTTCACAAGGACCACGGCTGCTTGACAGGCCTAACATCTGCTATGTTCGTTGACGAACTGAAGATAGACGCGAAGGTCCCCAGTTCTAGCGGAAAGGTGCCGGACTTGCTACCGACATTGGAGGAATTACCCGCGTCGCCAGATCCGCAAGCCGGACTCTGGATTAAAGACAGAAAGGGTGTACCGGTCCAAGTTAAAATCCCCCGGGATTGTATCGCCTTTCAGACCGGCGAGGCACTTGAAAGGATTACTCGGGGCAAGTTCAAGGCCGTGGAGCACTCGGTAAGAGGAGCGTACGCTAAAGGTGTTGCTCGAAATACACTCGCCGTCTTCACGCAGCCAAATCTTGAAGACGAAGTCGACTTGGACCAACACATCACGTTCGGGGAATTTGCTAGGGGCATTATAGCGAAGAATACCGTCTAAGTAGCAAATTCTTTATTGAGATAGTATAAGAACTTTTACGTTTTGTCCGATGTGAGTAGATGATAAAATTACAACTTACTCCAGTTGTATGCCAGTGTTTGAAACTGAACATTCACATTTAAACATGCTCTAGTTAACTAACTACATAGTACCAAACTTATACATCACCTCCCCTTACTTTACCAATATTAGTAAGTGTCTTGCATACCTAAATACCTAAATACCTAGCTACATGTATATATGCTGCAGCTACCCCACTATAGGTACTAGAGCTATCACAACATATGGCGTCACTCAATGCATTTCCCATTACCTACCTAGGCATTCGGCATCTTTCCGTCCCAAAGCATTAACTACCTCGTAACTCGGCCCCCGTCACTTGTCAGTTTCCGATGCGTCTAGCTCGGAGTTTCTCCCCCTTTGTCTACAATAAAACCCAGGTTCTATCCCTCCAGACAGCCACTAGGTTAGCTAAATTTACCTCTTCAAGCTTTCGCCAATCCTCAAAAACACAATCAACCATGGCGCTAAACCCCAAGTTCGCTGGTCAGCGACTGCTCTTCGGACAGCCTTCCTCCTCCACAGCCGGCGTGCCCCCGGCCGTGCACACCCTTGAGCTGTTTCTCGATTACGTGTGCCCGTTCTCAGCCAAGCAGTTCAAGACCTTCTATCATTCGGTCGTGCCCCTCATCAAAGAAAACCCCAAGTGGGCCAGCAGCCTGCAGGTCATCTTCCGCCAGCAGATCCAGCCCTGGCATCCCTCGTCGACGCTAGTGCATGAGGCGGGCGTCGCTGTGTTGCAGCTCGCACCCGATCGGTACTGGGACTTCAGCGATGCCCTGTTCAAAGCGCAACTGGAGTATTTCGATGAGCCCGTCGTTAACGAGCTCCGCAACGACACCTACCGTCGACTGGCTAAGCTAGCCGCGACCGTCGGCATCGACGAGCAGGCGCTGTATGACTTGCTCGTCATCCCGGACAAGGTGCCACAGGGTAGCATTGGCAACACCGGAAACAAGGTCACCAACGATTTGAAACTGCAGATCCGGTACGGCAGACTGGTAGGCGTGCATGTCAGTCCCACTGTTATCTACGACGGCATTGTCGCAAACGATATCAGTTCATCATGGACTGCGGAGCAGTGGCAGGAGTGGTTGACTAAGAATCTCGGCTGAAGAAAACATTTAAGATACGGCATAAACACAGACAAGTATTATTTGTTCATACTTTGCATGAGTTCCAAGTGTATGGACCAGGGAGTACCTAGTGCAGGTTGTTAGGTATTCATAGAATATAATAATTACCTCATATGTCACCATAAGTTCCAGCTCATATCCGATGTGTAGTATAGGTACCTAAGGTACCTATACATGTAGTAATTATTCAAATCGAATCACCATTATATCGAACAGTCTTGAATAGTATCACGTCAATGAAGGCAATACATAGGTAAGTACAGCGAAAATGACAGAATGATAGCCGAAACCACCTGGCGACAACTGCCAAACACCACTTCAGCTGGCGTAAATCGCGTAGGTTAAATCTTAGTGAGCGTCACTTCACTTAGACACCATCAAGAGTTATAAGAGGGATTTCACATCAAACCCTCTCAATCATGTTAATCCTCGGAGCCATAAGAAGGGCTCAACGGATTCCATTGAGATACAATGCTATAAACTTCCAAAATGTAGCCCCCCGTAATCTTTCGTCTGTAAGGCAGAATTTTCGAGTCTTGGGCATGAGATTCGAGACAACCGGAACAAATACAACGAAGACAGCTACAGCAAACACCGCGGCTAGTCCCAAGCCGCAAACACCCAGATTCGGTCAGTCTCTCCGTGCCAGACTGTGTTCCAACGTACTAATTATCCCATAGCATACCCAGAGAACCTCTGCGTATACCACGCCGGCACAGGCCGGATAACCTTCCTAGCCTGCCTGAAGATCTCGACGCTCTTCATCTTCGCCTTCTTCGGCTTCGTCGTGACCCCCGCGTACCTCGACCGGGAAGGCCTATCGCCCACCGTGCTCCGCAGTATGCCCCTTATTACCCAGCCCCTTTCAACCCCTTCCGCATACTAACCCCAAACCACAGCAACGCTCTCGGCCATCATCCCCCTGCTCTTCGTAGCGTACACCACGTCCCCCTTCGTGTCCTTCATCCACATGCGCCTACCGCCCGTAGCGCGGCAGTCCGAGGACATGCTACGGCGATTCGCGCGTGCGATCCCCGCAGACACGGAGCTCGACATCACGACCATGAGCTTCATCGCCAAGCCGCGCGTGAGCCGCGTGAAGCTGTCGGAACTACGCCCCGTGTCCCGAAGGTTCGGCATCGTGAACCTCGCCCGGGACACCACCGCGGAGAACGCCGCGAGGAAGTGGTACCAGTTCCGCGCCGTGGGCGATTTCAACGCCCAGGGTAGCACCGCGACGCGTGCCCCGTGGGTCTGGGAGAGCATCCTGAATGTTATACAAAAGCCTCGGGTGTGATTTACGAGTCTTCCGCTATTCATAAGCTTTAATGTATATATACTCTCGGACGTCACCCGGCTCTCTACGGCAAGAAGTGGGTTAATTTGGCCTCTTCGAAGCGGCCTGCGGTAACGATTATAACACACTAAGAGCCGTGTCCCTCACCTGGTTCTCGGGCCATTGGCCATATCATGTAATGTACAACAGCTTCTGGCATAGCCAAGCAAATCAATCACTATAGCGGGCTAGAAGCTCTAAAGAAATAGGCAAGTCGGTTAGGGCGCACGGAGTTAATCAAGCCTATTTAAATATACTCATACTAAGAGAGATATCACTCGACGCAACCAACTACCGCAGTTCCAACGGAACGAAATTTATATCACGCTGGAAACATCATTAAGAAGTATTCTACGCATCTAATTCTCATATAATCAATACTCGACGTTGTATGTTTACATTCTAAACATGAACACGCTAACTATCCCTTACACAATATATTATACAGTGACTACCTATTGTGAGGGACCATGGTTATGATGAACTTGATATATTGTTAAAGGGAGAATACAGAGTCTCCTCAATCTATCTGAAGTGTTGACACCTTCCAACAATATACTAGGTCCGTCACTATGATGAGATGCCTCCCGCAAACATTAACGTCTAGAGCACGGAAAAAATTATATTCCTATCAATATCTGATCTTTATACCGAATAACCAGACACACATAAACCCAGTCACCCCTACGATAACATCAAGCTTGCGTCATCTAGAGGTACCTTGGCAACATTTACTCTAACTACATCCCCATCTGGGACTTGCGGTACTCATAGATAGATGGCGTTCTTAGTAGCAAACTCGCGTATAGTCTCCATGTCTACTACGCCGTCGGCTGTCTGGACGTCCTCATAAATATCTTTTGGCTTGCTGAGTATCTCTTGCGACTTCTGGGGTGTGTCCTCCTTGAGTATATTGTACAGCTTAATGAAGGCATCTGCGCCTTGCGCTCCTTTGATAGCGCGATAGACTGGGCTGGTCTATAGGTAATAATCGTTTTTGACGCATACCCAGGGATATCAACCACGCCGTTCACAACAGTTTGAATCCGAATCTGCTTCAAGAGTTGGCCGGAGCCCCCAGCATAGGGATCCTTCCACACCCGTGAGAATGTGAAGGAACCCTAGCCCAGAGTCTATCATGGCCATGAGCACCCCTGGTACCGTCGATGTTGTTTATTTATCCTTGGTGCCAAAGAGTTCCGGGCTCCATAAAACGCCACTGAGGATAAATAGCGAAGAAGGTTACATTAAAGCTGTGGACCATGTATTCCCACCACTGCTCCCATTATGTCTGCCACTGTCGACGCTCAATGGGCAAAGTCATACCAAACTGCTTGGAGATAAATGCATAGACCGCTGCGAAGTTGTTTCCCTACTATTTAGTTCCACCTCGTGACAGATAATGGATACCAGGGAGAATGATTTAGGGTGCGACCATCGTCATATGAATGAACAGGTTAGGTAGGTTATATAATAAGGCTTTCCCTCGCTCGCACAGTTGTTTGTGTAGTGTGCTTTTCAGTAAACGTTCGAAATAATCAGTGTTGGCATTCGTGATATTCCTCTCCTTGGGGAGTTGTTGGCAGTTAAAAGATTATTGCCTGGGTATTGCATATGTTTATTGACAACAACTCGTGTTATTGTTTGCGGTTAGTTGTCGTTAGGTAGATTGCTTAATTTTAGAAGGCCGACCATGGGAAGGTTTTGGTGTCAACGTTCAGTGTAGGTGTTAGGATGCCCAGCCCAGAGTGCACGTTCGAATCCCTCATGCAATAGTGCATAAATTCCAGCGGATCTGGGAACACCTCTGAAATGTCTTCGCAGTCCACCACTTTGAGACGGCTATGCGAATAACCGTTACATGTATATATTCCGGTGGACTTGGCTAGGTAGGTTCATAGTTCTTCGTGCAAAACCGTGTCGCGTTCGTATCGTTAAATTGCAGTATGACTGTAGAATTTGAGGTAAGACTGAATTATATCACGCGTTCCAGGCATCTATGGCGACGTTCTGGGAGTTGAATGAATGTTGTCGCATCTGTAGATAAAGTGTTAAGTTGACGGGTATGTTAACTACTATATATGTAGTTGTGGAATTTGGAATTTGGAAAGGCTGTTGAATTTAAGGATGTGGAAGAGAAATTAAGGAAAGAAGAAAAGATATGAAATATTCGTGGCTCGGCTTCTGTTTTATAAGGGCAGAAAGTGCCTTCCTGACTTTATGTTCGAAAAGCAATTCTAGAATTTATTTAGAAGGTGCAACTTCGAGCTACATATGCTCCTGCTGTCGTTTGCACTTGCCTACCTGTTTAGGAGTCAATTTTCCATAGCAACGACATTACCTAACATGTAGGTACCTAACTTACAGATATCTTAAAGGTAACGAAGTTGTGGTGCGACTCAAATTAGCCCACCAGTCAACCTAGTAGTTTCGATCTGGAAGTCACTACTTAGGTGCCTTTTCAACTCTGACATATACGCCATCATGCTACCTTAATAGCAGTCTCAATATAACGTCATAATTATACTATATACTTAAAGAATAGAAAAAGCAAGCAATCTCTTCTCTAAAATTTAAGGACATTATAAATAAGCAGGTGATCTCATTAAAGGGTAGACTATTATAGATGGTTTTGATAGTTAGGTACATGTATTCATTAATGGTTCCTGCTTACATGTAGATTGTTAAATACACTTTCTACAGTTCGAACGTGAAGGTTTGAGCAGGTTGCACATGAACTGATATGTACCTAAGGTAGGTACCTATGTAGAGCTTGCCTCCCATTAGGATGGAGGTAACCTCATGTAGTTATTAGGTTAGTACTTTGTGCAATGTAACTATTATGTAATTTGGAGAATGTGGGGTAAGAATTGGGGGAGTTCGTCGGCGATATCGCTGCTGGACCCTCTTTTATCTCATTTTCGTCATCTCTGTCATACTGATACGGCAAGAATACAGAAGCTTACCTTCTAAAGACCAGGTACAGACCTAGGCCTCTAGGAATGCATTATGTGTTCCGACGCATTAGTCTGTACTCTTTCCCTCCACATATAAGAAAGACTGCGATCTCGACTTCTTGCCGCACAATGGCTACACAAGGCGGTAGAACGTACAACGTATCTAGCCCAGACCCTAGCCCAGCCCCCGTGGGGATAAGGATGAAGCTGACCATATATTCCCTCAGGACGCAATCGATGCGCTCAACTCCCTTCAAACCCCATATGCTATCGTCGAGGCCCGCCGCAAGGCTGGCATCCGCCCAGATGCCGCCTCCATCGCCGAAATGCATGAGTACTTGCGACGCATTGGCTACACTTCCTCCGACCTCGACCGGCTGAATGTTCTGCACGTCGCGGGTACTAAGGGAAAAGGGAGCACGTGCGCATTTGCAGCATCCATCCTCTTGCACTATCAGCGAGCACATACAGTGCCTCGCAGGATTGGCTTATTTACAAGTCCACACTTGATTGCTGTGCGCGAACGAATTAGGATCAACGACGTTCCTGTCAGCGAGGACGTCTTTGCCCGTTACTTCTTCGAGGTGTGGGACAAACTTGGGGAGGCTGAAGAACGCGAAGGCCAAAGGGTAATAGACCAGAGACTTGATATCCCCATGCCTACGAGGCCGGTCTATTCCCGCTATTTAACACTGATGAGCTATCATTTGTTCCTCCAGGAGGGTATTGATGTTGCTGTATACGAGACAGGTATTGGCGGCGAATTCGATGCCACGAACATCGTAGCACACCCTTTGGCATCTGGTATTAGCACTCTGGGTATAGATCATGTCTTTGCACTCGGGGATACGATACAGAAGATTGCTTGGCATAAGGCCGGTATCATGAAGCCAGGCGGTGCTGCTTTCACCATTGAGCAAGTTCCCGAAGCCGCCGCTGTGCTTCAGGAAAGAGCCAAAGAAAAAGGCGTGCCGCTGAAGGTTTTGGATGTCAACCCCAGACTAAAGGATGTTAAGGTCCGACCAGATGCGCTATTCCAGAAGAAGAATGCCAGCTTGGGAGTCGCCCTAGCGGAAGCAGCCTTGCAGAAGATCGACTCTAACTTCACACCAAATCCGTCGGCATTAAGTAAAGAGTTCGTTGATGGTCTTGAAAAAGTTGTGTGGAGGGGTAGATGCGAGGTCAAGGCTGAAGGGCCAATCATCTGGCATATTGACGGAGCACATACTGTAGATAGTCTCAAGATGGCGACAAGATGGTTTGCAGGTGAGTGCGCGAAGCGAGCCGGCCCGAAAGCCTTGGTTTTCAACCAGCAAGGACGTGACGAGGCCATCCACTTCCTTGAGGGCATAGTCTCTGCCCTCAAAGCCCAGGGGCAAGGGACATTCGAGCACGTCGTCTTTTGCACAAATGTAACTTACGCGAGCACTGGATATAAGCGGGACTTTGTGAACCACCAGTATGACCCCGTAGCCATCAAAGCTCTAACAGCGCAGCGCGCCTTTGCGGAGAAATGGTCCTTGTTAGACCCGACGGCAAAGGTAACTGTTGTACCGACGATTGAAGAGGCGATCAATTATGTCCGAGACCTCAGCAAGACGCCCTTGGACGAAAATGAAACAATACAGGCTTTCATTACCGGTAGCTTGCATCTGGTAGGTGGAGCTCTGGGCATATTAGAAGGCGCTGATGCCTTGTGACCGGCAACGGTCGATTTTCTTTCTATATGGGTTGGTTATGTAAAATAGCTCTAGTTTCAACGAGAGATGGGTATACCCTAGAAAAATAGATCAAGATCAAGATCTACGGCGGCTCAACCCGTATAGAAGAGAATCATACAGAGGTTTCATTGAGTATAATATTGCCTATAACTATTTGAGCAACATCGCAGACTTGAGCAACTAAAAATCTTAAAGTGTATATAATATATTCATGGCTTGTGGCTTATTGTTGAAAGTACAGCCGTCACGGCGCCTACGACTTAGTCCTGAGACCCATAATCTATCGCCTGTTAAACGTCGTTTTCTTCGTGTCCAAGTCACCGAAACCTGTCTTACCTACCGTGCCTACCTACCTAGATGAGTTATTCACAACTCCGCATCTGGCTCTAATATCCTAAGCAGGGCGCCTACAAGGTGGAAGCTGCCCGTAGCTAGAATCACAACTTTGACGCCGTCACGAAGTTGCGTAGCCTTTATTTTCTCGACCGCTTCATCAACGCTTTCTACGACGGCGGTCTCCGTCCGGGGAGATAGCTTCTGCATGGCGTCTGCGGCAGCTTGCTGGACAGCTAAGTCTCGCCCGGGCTCCTCGGCCGTTCTACGTTGTAAATCGTTCCGAGTAAATATCGCGTAGTCGAAGATAGTGCCCTCGGGAACCCCCGACTCCTTCTCAATGCCCCTATGCAGACTGTTTAGGAGGCTTGCTACATCGCGTTCTTGCTGGTTGAATAGTAAGACCACTTTTACGTCGCCAGCTAAAGCTTTGCGTTTCCCCGCGAACCACTTGGCTACTTCCTCCAGACTTTCTGCGGTATGTGCCCCGTCGATAAGCCACGTGAAGTCGCCGTGTTCTCTTGTTTCGGACCGTCCTTGGAGTCTTGCTAACCGTAAACCATCGGAGAAGCGTTCTGTCAGAGCTGCCAGCTTCTCTCCAGGTGGGGTGTCCTGATTTCCATCCAGAACCCTTAAATGCTCAGCTGCAGCTTTCGCCGCTAACGCCTGGTTGTACTTCTGGAACTCGCCTTCGAGGCTACCAGCCTCAGTTCCTCGTACGCCTCCCCACTGCTCGACTTCTTGGTCTTCTAACTCTGCTAACGTGGCGCTCTTCTCCGCTGCTCGTTCGCGTAACACACGCATGGTCTCCTCGCCCTCTCCAGACTGCAGTTTTCGGGTGAAGCATTTCCGTCCTGGCTTCATCACGCCCGCCTTATTCCACGCAATCTCAGGCAGTGTGCCGCCGAGCATACCCACGTGATCAATACCCAGCTGCGAGATCACCGAAGCGGTCACGGCCTCAGCCGGCAGCACATTCGTAGAATCATACTCGCCACCAATGCCGCACTCCACCACCGCGCTCTTAACTCCCTCTCGTAAGAACGCATGGAAGGCCAGGATCGTTAAGAAACGAAAGTAGAAAGGTTTCGTAGCCGGACCCTCGAGCTCCGCGGCCGAGATATCCTTCCCCGAACGCACCGCATCGTCCCGCGCAGCATTAGTGAGCGCATCCCACACCTCGAAGAAATACCACGCGAACAACTCCCGACTAATCGGCCGCCCATCAAGCTGGATGCGCTCGCGCACCGATACCAGGTGCGGCGACGTGTATGTGCCGACCCTACCGGCTACAGACGCTCGCGTTAGGATCGAGGTCAGGTACGCGCACACGGAGCCCTTTCCTTTGGTCCCGGCGACGTGGATGCAGCGGAGCCGGGCGAGATTGTGCTGCGCTAGCCCCGCCCGGCCTAGCCAGGAGAGCATCTCCGGGATGGCGAGGGCATTGAGGTCCTTAGCGGAGGGGGCGGGAGATGAAGCGGAGACGAGAGGGGTGAACAAGGATGTGACGGCGCGGTTTGACTGGATGGAGTCGAGATGCGCGAGCGCCGACTCGTATGTCCGCGCCATGGTTGAGGAGAGGCGCAGGGTAGTTGTGGTGAGGTTGAGGGGAAGAAGAGAAAGAGGTAAAGGTTTGAGTAAGAGGTACGTTATGGATAAGCGCCGAATAAACATTGAACGAAAAGCCATAAACTAGTCGATAATAACGACGAGGTTAAATTAATAAAAACGTTTATTTAAAATAGTTAGGTAGTTAAACATTTATTAAAACCCTCGACCCGCTGACTAATCTGACAACTTCGTCTCTTAACATGTACAGATACAAAAACTCCATCCAAACAACTATTTTGAAGCATGGTGACATGATCCCAGAATGACAATATTGGAGCGAACTGTTAGGATTATAAATAAGACATCTTAAACGCAAGACTACCTCAATATGCACAGCTCAAGCTTCCATCAGTCAGATTTGGAGTTCCTTGCAGAGCAACGAAGTTATTTCTATGCTTTATGCTTTACTCCATAACACGGGCATCAGTCATAGCTCTACTTGCTCGTTGGCGAGCTAATATGAATAGAAAACACATTCTGTATTCATTTAACTAACCCTGCCGTTGAGGGCAACGTTCCTGAGTTCAATCACATAGCTCCTTCAATCCTTCAATCCTCATGAGAGTAGTGTTGAACTTCCTCTCCTTAATATGGTCCGGCATCATGACTTATAGTCACTGTTCCAACACCTTCGTTAGAACACAGAAGACAATATTAGATTAATCCTGTGCCCAGGTACCTGTTCCAGAAACGCGCACTGCCGGATGAATGGGCGAGTTGAGAATACCCTCAATGGTTGGGCCATTTTTGAGACTCAGGCTGATGTTGTTGGTGCCAACCTTTCCTTCTTCAATCTGTCGCTGAGCGGTCAATTGTTGTTTGTTAGTGTATTCAAGCGTAGCATTGTTGGACTCGAATTCCGGTGTAGTGGGATTAATGTTGCCGCTGAAGTGATACTGGATGTCATCGATGACAAAAGTAGAGGTGAACTTGCTGCCGCCGCTGAGACTCTTGATAAAACCGGATGCAGTAGGCATCTGCACAAACGTATTATTAGTTATAGATCATAATTTTCAACTGCTAGGACAAACATTACTTTGGTTGTTTATGCGGTAGGTATTTCTTCGAATAGGCTTGCTTCCTGTAGGGGTAGGTAGAGATGAATGAAGATGCGAGATAGAGAGTGTGTAGAAAAATGTAAAGGTCTTCCACCCATATAAATACACTTTAAGCCTCCGCTTCTAGTGAGATATTCATACAACTTGCGTGCCTCGGAGTTCCTCTTCTAGATTTAGAAAGTTACTATTTGAGATAACATACCGACCGACTAATGACAGATGCATGTGGACAAGCTATCGGACCACTATAAAGTCCTAATATTATACACCATAACTCACAAGGTGATGTTGATTTATAGAAGAGTGGTCCAGTATGTGATAGACTACCTAACTTTTGATTGATCGTCACTATATATGGCGTTATGTTCGTTTCCAAGATTATATCGCAATTAGTTGCCCATGATGCCGATGGGTTAATGCACGATAATATCACTGTTAAACAACATACTACCACTCTCTAGTTCTGGACGAACTCCCTGTTATTACACTTAGGGATGAGCGTAGATGCATTGCAAAGCCACATATTCACTGACCGACAAAGATACTGTTTAAAGCAGCGCCGCGACAACCCATAATATCTTTTGGCTGATGCATATTAGTTTGAGTACGTATCCGACGATTCGGAATAGGTAGTTGATTCGGGAAATGACCCTCATGAGAAGATGGTCTGACGAGCGCACTACCACCAGAGAGTTCGCCTCGCCATTCTTTTTCTTTTAATTTTCTTTTTTTTTCATACGAATAGTAGGCTAGTCGCTCAGTTCTGGTACGTAAGTTAACAAAGAGTGGTATCTGTCAGGATTCTGGATGGGGCATCTAGAACGAAACACATGTTCAGTACCTATGTATCGACACAGACTCTCATAGATAGGTTAGAGTTTCTTGCGGAACGACGAAGTTGTTTCTCTACTGTTTAATTCTACATCGTGACAGTATCCACTATTGAGACGTCCCGATGGACAAATATCATGTGAAGTCCGGCCCGCCAGCCTTGTTTATTTCATCGTCAAATAAGCTCAGCAAGCGCAAAAGCGGCATCGCCATGAATAGCCTCTAGGAGGTAGGCTATTACGACCCTCGATGTTTTTCGGCTCGCAAACCACGACACAAAATACGCCTCCCAACCTCAGAACGCAGCGCTCTCGGGCCCGATTAGCAAAGCAGTCGATTGCTTCAAGATCAGGTGGATCAAGAAGCCGGGAGCCAATATAGTTGTTCTATTAAACTCCAACATAACTATGGGAGCCTGCGGCTGTACATACTGAAAATATTACTTGCCCTAAATGTCTCATCTATAATTCTAACAGTTCTCCTGTAATTGTTGAGGCATTCTACTTGTGGGAAGGGATGCTCCAACGTCAGGGGTTTTATATAGAAACTCATGTATGCCTTCTAGAAGGAGTAGTTGATTCAAGTTTATAAGACATAAGGGAAATAAATAATTAGGCATAGCTAATATATTATGGAATACGGTATAGTTAGTATGGACATCCGAGTGTAAGCAACCTGTCATGGCAAGTAGTTGTTCAAACTTCACTATGATAACGTGGTAAAAGGAGTGGTACATAATTATATCATCAACTTGCTCCCGCGATATAAATATCTACCTAATATACTTATGTTAAAGGTTACGCAGTTAGGTTTCCGACGCATAGGACAAGATGCCCCTTCTATATAGGAGTAAGGCATCAGTTGAATACCTAAAGTCACTATACCATACCTTGGGAAGGCCAGGAGATATGTCAGAAGGTTATAATGTTTAAAAGTGACTTTTGTCGTAATCTAACATATTTTTGACAGCTGATGTTAGAACTTGCTCGGGTGTGTATGATCGCAGGTTATGAACGAGGATGATGATCCTACTTTTTTGTTATGCAGGTTGGATTTCGGTGAGGTGTTGTCATGGTGTTATCGGAGACAAACATAGCTCATAAGCACATATAAATCACCCATTGGCTTTTTACAAACGAGGCGCGATGTAAATAAGGCGGCAGGGTGCAAGGACGCGCCCGAAAGGCTCGGGGTTCACGAGAGTTATAGGCTGTCATCCCCGAGTCTCATCCCGTAAGCCAGCCGCATTATTATGACATATTGATTTATATACATCACTTTCGCCCTTAAGCCACCCGACAGGCACTGAAAATTCGTGTACTGTATAGATCTACATATTTATCAAGCCGTTGTATCATCCAAAGTAGCAAAGTGGTCATATGGTATGCCAATATTTATCTTGTCACAATTATCGACACCTCCCCTTACCCCCTATCGGATCGAGATCCCGGAAATTTTTAAAATGAAGTATTATAGAACTCGCGCAAAAATTGCCATATTCTCGTCAGGAATTTTAGTTGCCAAGACCAAGTTCCTTGATGAAAATATCAGCCACACTCCCGCCAAGAAAAAACCAAGTAGTGCCTACATTTTCGCGCAGCCACTTCTCGAGGACCACGCCGTCTAACTCAATGCATACTGTTTCGGAGTCCAAAGCGAACAACAGGTGGGTAGTCTAGGACATTCAGCTTTGGATGTTTGCCGTCTTGAAGTCGAGGATGCAGATATGCATGGGCAGGACCCTGGCGTTTACCATCTAGTGAAATGAAACGTGCAGCCCGTTGGGTACCGTTGATGGAATCCAGGCTTTGAAGGTCTTCAATTTCAGGCCAGCCAACTTTTGCAGCAGCCTCGATAAAACTACCTATTCTTAGACGTAAGGGCACGGTATGTGTCCTAAGATCTGTACTAGCCCATTGTCTCCGTGAGTGTCTCTAGAGCCAGGACCCTGATACGTTTCGAGCTATGAAGCCCATCAGCTAAGAGTCATCCGATCTCTTCCAAGTCAGGAGTAAGCTGGTTGAAAACACCCATTGCAGCTCTCATTATAGTGTGTTACATGACGACTCAAACTTACGAAAGTTCTCTGGGAAGTCAATCTAAATTAGATATTTTGTTTATTAAATACAATATGAGGGGTGGGAAGGGAGTCGCCCATTCGAGGTGACGAGCAAGAATAAGCCCTAATAGTGCAGATCCTTACCAACATCTGATGGAATAGTATTTCGCTTTAATTAAACCTTTTCGCATTATTTCAAAGTTGTCGAATATCCCTATCCCACAGAAGCCATTACTGTTACCCCTGAGAGACTTTACTACCGGACACGGTACGCGTATAGCTCCCCACAACTTACACCGCAACATTCGGTTATACAAGAGCGGCTATATATGTCTGATAACAGCTCCAGCAAATCATGAAGTGAGTCCACAGTTAATGGATGGTCATGGGGTAGTTTGCATCGCGAACCCATCTTCACCTCGTCTTTGGCTCGGCTGAGTAAGTGGTACCTATATGCGAAGACTACCTCATAAGACAATGATACAAATAGGCTATCAGACTCCACATACGGCGCCTTACACGTAATGTCCATAGCACTAGTTATTCCGCACAAGATATGGTGCTGATAACCAGAGCACATTTCGTTCAAGACTTGGCTTAACTATAACTTATTATTAACTTCTGGGTAGTTAGGACAAATCGTAAGCCATCATCGTATCACTATAACAGAATACAGTATCATTGACGATGGGTTAGTTGAAACTTTAGTGAATACCATTTGCCAATTCCGGTGTTTGAGGAGAATGCCGACAACTCACGATATTTCATGATTGGAAAGTTAAACTTGGTCCCAAAATAAAGAGTCTTTTAGTCTTTATGGCGGGCTACGCAGTACCTAGTTTCGAGTTTCCCATCTTCATCCCATCTATAATGAGTAGTACGCAACATGAAAAGTCCATTTCTCTTTTCTCATATTGTGTTAGTAGGTCGTATTCAACATGAATGATATACAACTCTTAAAACACAAGAAACGTGAAGGATTCTACCTCTCTTAGCTATGAATTGGGTCTTCTGGTTTAACAATCGTATGCAAAAATCACCCACGCCTCATGATATAGTTCTATAGACTATCTTCCAAACCAACAAGTCACTCTTAGCATACACACTTATACGCCACGAGACGTAAAACAGTTCAAAAGCAGGATATACCTGCCGTCTATTGCTTGTTATTATCTCATACACAGGCTAATCAGCCGCCCTTCCCGTCCCCCCTTTATTTTCTTTCCTCTAGAGACAAGGGCAAAGTAGGTTGGGTAGGTAAGTAGGTAGAATGTACAAGGGACAGGTGACAAAGTAAAAGGAAAGAAAAGGAGGTGTTTCCGTTTCTTATGCCCCCAGCTTACTCTACTCTCAAGCTCTGTAACCGAGCTTCGGTAGATATAACCTAATTACCGTTTGTTAGTCTATCTCTACACGAATTACTTGACAACATATAGAAGACTTACCTCTAATGCCTGCTGCACCTCGAGCACCTTCCTAACCTCCGCCAGCCAATCTCGGCTTAACGTCTTGGCCCACCCTTGTAGGCCGTTCATCTCGCGTGCTGCAGCATCTAGGTCGCCCTCCTCAAGAAGCGTCTGGGTTCGGGTAAGGATACTCTCAACATCGTCGCCAGCCGCTAATCCTTGCTTCTTGAAGAGGACCTTGCTCAACACCCAGCTTGATGCATGGGAAGCTATGCCTGCATTATCCGGTAGTAAGCTAGCCTTCCTCACCTCAAGCGCAACGCGACGGAAGCGGTCGATTAGTTGAGAAGGTGTAGCGATGCCACGTTGATACGCTGACGGGTTGATCGAACCGATGGCTGCGTTGACCACTGGGTCATCCGTAGCGATCTCCTTCAGGGCGACTAACTCTCGAACGAAAGGTCGTGGGTGCTCAGTGTCACTGAGACTAGCGCGCACAGCCTCGACAGCGACATGCAGCTGCTGGGTCTTGAGGTTCGTGTCGACAACATCGTTCCATCCAGTCGTGAGCTGCTCCAATTCCCTGACAGCGTTACTTAATTGTTCTAGCTTGCCGAGTCTGCTATTTCGCTCTTCCTCGACACGGCTTTTGACTTCCCGTAAGAACTGGCGTTTTAGATCGACAGCCTGCTCGAGAAGCATATTGCTAAGCTTCGCGTCGTTAATCTGCTTTTCCCGCTCTATTTCCGTCTTGATTCTCGAGTCATATGCAGCCTGGATGCGTTGCATCTCTTCCTCAAACTCTACTCGCCACTGCTTCTCTTGCGCATTCATAGCCTTCTCAACACGGCTGACCAACTCGATAGCTGCACCCTCGAAATCCTTAACCTTGCTCGCCACTTGCGAGGCAGCATCTTTTTCAACCTGGGCCTTCAGCTCGCGGATCTTGGAGCCCACCTTGTTAAGCTCGTTCTTAGCCTTTCCGATAGTGGACGCAAAGCGGTCATCGGCATTGTCAGCGTTTACGACGGTGATGATATCATTGAGCATCTTGACTAGATCCTGGACTACAGGCTCGTCGGCGTCGTTGACGTTCAGAGGGTCAATGGGAACAGGAGGGGGGAATCGGGAAGGCTCGTCGACTTCGGGGGCTACGAAGCCGACTGCTTCCTTCTTCGGCGCTTCGGCCTTCTCTACGGCCTTGGAAGCCGCAGAGGGAGTAGGCTCCGGAACTGCAGTCTTAGGCTCGGCGGGTTTCGCCGCAGGCTTCGCTTCAGCAGGGGCATCTTTCTTCTCGGGTTTTGAAGCGGCAGCATTTTTACTAGCAGTAATATCCCGCATGGCACTTGACTGTCTGCCTGCAGGTTCACCGGCGTCTGCAACTCTCCAAGATGCGCCACTTTGCGGCGATATTTTAACTTGAGCCCCGGTATCCTTACCCAGGCCACCAATAGTCAGACCTCCAGGATATCGCTTCCTGTAGTCAAGCTCTTCGAAGTAGAGCACAGCTTGTTCACCGAATGGTATATATTCGGTGAAAAAGTCGTGGAAGTTGTCGCTTATGCGTGAATACCATACGCCACCACCGAAGGTTATGGCTCCTAGGAGTATCAGAGTCACGACAGAATTATACAATCGACGGAAGAATCCCTTCTTCTTTCTCACGGGCGCCGGCGGGGGCGGGGTGGATTTAGGGCTGGCCTTTCCTACCAAAGATTCTGATACAGGCGGAGGTGGAGGCGGCGTCTGGGGAATATCCTTAGAGTCGATTGTTGAGGAAGCAATCTTAGATTCAGTTTTCAGCGCGGGGGGATCACTCGACGCAGCAGTGGTGGTCTCAGATGTGGGCAGTTTTGCGGGTGTAGAGTCGTTAATTGAGGGTTTCCTATTATCGGCATAGTATCTCTAGTTGCAATTGATGTTAGCCCGGAGTTCTCTAAAGGTTGTACTGGCGTTATGCCATGTTTGGTGACTTCATACCCTCCCAACTGCACCAGCCGATCGTGCGATCGCGGGCTGCCATTGATGGCCGATAGCAGCAGCAACAGGCCTACTGCCTACGGCCCTGACAGATCGCAACGATGTACGCAACATGAGGGCATCGAGTGGGCCTTCAAAATGCGATTGCCGTTGCTAGGTTGTGACTGGGGTTGTTGTCGTTGGCGAGGGATTATATCATGTAAAAACCTCGGGAAGCTTTTTTTAAGCTGCAAGTCGTTTTCGAAGTAAGTTGCGTTGGGCATAGGACAATCCCGGTAAGCGCAAAGTGCTCGGTCTAGTGGGACCTGGTATGTACATAGAGGTAGGTACCTAGGTAGGTAGGTACCTATGAATATTATGTAATCATCAATTCCATCACCATATGCAGCATTACAGCATCACACTTCCATGTTTTACATTAGGTACCTATGTACATACTACATATACGTAGCACATACAAATTACCTATACCTTAGGTACATCATAGGTATACAAACCATAATGCAAACCTCTTATCAAAGTTGATATAATAGTACGTCTCGTCTCGTCGTGAAGAAATGTTACTCTATTGCATTATTCGTCGAGCTATATACGTAGTAGCCCGGCAACGTTCAGTCTCAGTCCTAAGTTCGTCTTAAGCCACACGCAAACGTACCTCTAGCTCATGACCGACTGCAATGCATCCAGCAGTCAAGCCTGTACCTCGAGAACTTGATCAACAAAAAAATCAGGTATTAAAAAAACGATGTATGCCCTCCTGCCAAGAAACTCCCAATGAAATATACACTTGAGCATCTCGCGCCTATCTTCATGCTTCTTAAATGCATCCAGTCTCTATTTCAAGCTGGGTCTGGACAATAGTCTGGCCCGAGCAGTCCTGCAGAGCCTGATTGAGTGCTCTTACTCGAGCGTCGCATGACATCCGTAACATAAGGCTTGAGAACGTAGTTATAAAAGTGAAGAGGTGGACCAGGGCCAGATAGATCCGTAGGCTACGAGGCAATTTGCTGTACCAGGCGTCGTAAGTATCCAGTAGCTCCCAGAACTGCCTCTAACATGCGCAAGGCCCTCCTGATTGTGTATTTGTACCCTCCGGAGCCAAGCTGACGCCTCCCGGTCGCTGTCCAGGCCTGGTATGTCGGGGACCGACTTGATCGAGCGGCAACTTCTTCGCGATAGCAGTAAATAGTTCCCGGACATTTTCTGCAGTCTTGGCCGAAGTTTCGAAGAACAATAACCCTGCCTCGTTTGCGTACGCCTCAGCATCAGCAGTCGAGACAGCTCGCTTATCGGGTTGCTCGTTAACTAAATCCAGTTTGTTTCCGGCGAGGGCAATGATGATGTTCTCGTTCGCTTGTCTTTGCAATTCTTTTACCCAAGCCTTTGCCTTGTCGAGTGATGCCTATATTTACTGTCAGTCCACCTAACCATTATTTCTTTGTTCCTGGGGGACGTACGGATTGGGTGATATCATAGACAACGACGGCGCAGTTCGCATTACGGTAGTACATGGGCGCAAGGGACTTGTACCGCTCCTGGCCGGCAGTATCCCAGATCTCAAACTTAACAGTAGTGTTCTCATCTAAGGAAATAGTTTGTGTTAGGAAAGCAGCGCCGATGGTAGATTCGCGATACGAGTCGAATTGATCCTAGATAGGTATTAGATAAATGTGTTTTATAGAGTACGTGAAAAAGCTATTTACCTTCACAAATCTCAATACTATGGAGCTCTATTTTTAGAAGAGTTAGCAAACGATGCTGCCTAAAATGGGCTTGCTGGTGAGATAGTTAGGTACCTTTCCGACCGCAGATTCTCCTGTGTCCTAATTAGCATACGATGCTACAGATATCCAAAGTCGTGATACATACCTAATAGTACTAACTTAAACTGCGCGAAGCGGCCGGTGACACCACCCCTAGCTGCGGGCCCTGGTCGAGAAGCCATGACAGATAGTGGACGGGATCTGAAGATATCTCGAGTCTTTCGGAAGAGATGGGAGTCGAAACGAACAGGGATGGAGGGAAGACAGAGGCGACGGTTGATAATGGAGACTTTACGGGGTCTGTCTTATCGGAAGGGAATTATTATCGTCAATCCTAACAGTATAGAATCAACAAGGCAGTAACCGGGGGGTAATAGAAGGCCGTCCGTAAAGTAGTAATCTGACTCTAAATGTTCGTACGAGAAAGAAAAGGACGTTTGGGTATGAAATTAGCTTGGTGGGATAAACGAGAGGTTGCTCGGAAAAAGATGGGTTAAAGTGTGAAGCGTGTTGATTGATTATTGCCTTTTGCCTTGACTACGTTGCGATGTTGAAGGAAGCTAAAGGTTGTTGAAGAGTCCATTGCGCTCTGAATGGTGAGTGGCTGAGCAGGTGAGCAGCAGTGGAGCAACACGTCGTCAGGCTCGGGTAGTCGGTGCGTTGCAGGTGGCTACAATGGAAACCACATGCAGCAAATGAATGATATACGGTGAGCTGCTCTTTATCGCTTAGGTAGTTAAATGACACGTGATTAACTTTATATTAGGTACTTAACATAGCAAAACTGACTGTGATTTGTACATAGTGCTCTTTAGCTGTAATAATTCACTTATACGATATGTCCTGGTTCCTGTTTCCTGTTTCCTTAGGTAAGGTACCTAACTTTAATGGAAGTTACCTAACCATAGGTAATATGTATGTACCAGCTTCGATAAGACAGGGGCTTAGGTCAGTTCCTTATCATATGTAATCCGTACCTATGTACATACATAGTGTACTAATGTATGTATATGGACCGTGCACATCCTGGAAATGCATAGACTGGACCTTCTTGGCATCTAACATCTTGGCATCCTTGCGACCAGTCTGCCAGTCCAGCTGTCGAAATCCCCTTTCGGGAAATATAGATGTACACTATTTCATCAGCGGCAAACCCATAGGGATTAAAGAAAGCTGCGCAAACTTCGCTTCAACTGCCAAAACGACGTGTTCTCACAGTCGTCTCACTCTCTTTACACTCCTTGTCCTTCTTACATGTTGATTTCTCCCTCTATTCTTCGCATCCTGTTATGAGTGCGTGCTGAGCATCATCATCATACAGCTAGCCCATCATGACGCTCCCCTACCGGGACATTAATGTCCACGTCGCAGCAGACTCCTATACTTTTACATCACCCTCCTCCCCTAATGCCCCGGCTCTTATCGTTGATCGTCCTACAGGCGATGTGAGATTAAGCGAAGCTTCTCATTTCCCTAGCAAGCGTGTATCTCGTGTTTCTAGTATACCTGGTATACTGGGCTTTATTAGACTTAGACTTGGTATTTCTCCCATTACCTCCTTACAGATATATATCATAAATCTTTGCAAGACTAACACAGCCAAGACAAGTATGTTATCGTCATTACAAAGAGCCAGCCCATGGGCCGCCTTAAGGGCCACATGGTTTACAAGATCATCTCGACCGAGTTTCTCCCTATGCGCGAGCGACAGATCCGCGACCCTGACGAGGACCAATTCCTATCGCTACTCAAGACTTACATCATGAAGGGGCCTATGTACTTCTCCTATTCTCTCGACCTCACCAACAGTTTCCAGAGACAAGCTACTATGGACAATTCGAGCCCGCTTTGGATGCGAGCCGACGATCGTTTCTTCTGGAATAGATTTGTGCAATCAGACCTCATCAACTATCGCAGAACTGGCAACCGATCGCAACCAGGACCTCAACCCGGTGCTGACCCTTATATCCTACCAGTTATATGGGGAACACTCGAAATCCGGCCAACTACATTCAAGAATACACCCCTGACTCTTGTTCTCATCACTCGTAAAGCAAGACACCGAGCCGGAACCAGATACTTCACCAGAGGTCTCGACGAGGAGGGACACGCTGCCAATTACAACGAAACAGAACAGATTGTCGTTTTGAATGACACAGGCCGAGGTCTGGGTGGATATGCTGGGAGCACCGATATGCAAAGCGGCAAATACCGTACTTCGGAAGGGGCAGAGACGCAGGTATTATCTTACGTCCAAACACGAGGCAGCGTACCTGTATATTGGGCTGAAATAAATGCGCTTAAATATACCCCTAAGCTTCAGGTCAAGGGAATCGAAACAGCCCTTCCAGCAGCCAAGAAGCACTTTGACGAGCAGATTCGGATTTACGGGGATAATTATTTAGTCAACCTAGTCAATCAGGGTGGGCGTGAAAAGCGAATAAAGGAGGCCTACGAACAGATGGTGCAGATGCTCGTCTCGTCGGCAGCAGACAAAGTCAAAGGTGACGCGATCACTGACGAGAAGTTCCACATTATCGAGCCCAGTTCCTCGAAACAGGAATACGATCGTCTACATTATGTCTACTTCGACTATCACCACGAGACCAAGGGCATGCAGATGCATAAAGCCATGTTACTCGTCGAGCAGCTTCAAGATGCTCTCATAAAGCAACAGTACTTCCGCGGTGTAGATATGCCCGCTAATGGCGGTCTCGAAACTAGAAACTTCCAGACCAGCGTTGTTCGGACGAACTGCATGGACTCTCTTGACCGCACAAATGTTGTTCAGAGCATGCTGGCGCGATGGACGCTGGACCGCATGTTTGTCGATCTTGGTTTGCTCCAGCGAGGCGAGACTTTCGCCACCGCAGACACGGCTTTTGAATTCCTCTTCCGGAATGTATGGGCTGATAACGCCGATACTGTGTCCAAATCATATGCGGGCACTGGCGCTATGAAGACAGATATTACCCGTACAGGCAAGCGTACAAAGGCAGGTATCATGCAAGATGGCAACATTGCCGTTACGAGATTCTATCTAAACAATTTCCGAGACGGCCCCAGACAGGACGCCTTCGACCTCTTCCTAGGTTCCTACGAGCCTGCTGCCGCTAACATCGGCTCCTCGTTTATATTTGCGGACCGCAGACCTATCCTCATCCAGAGCATCCCCTACATTCTTGCCTTCAGCGTATTTTTCGTCTTCGTAGGCCTCTTCACGAGGCGCCTTCCGGGCTCGACCGTCTGGACTATTAGGCTCTTCATCCTATTCTGGTTGTTGGTCGCCGCCTGGAGTTTCAACTTCGTTATTAATAACGGGATGCTCTACGTAAGTTCCTTGTTCCCTTTGTTTCGTCTTTTAGTTCTATATAAATACCTGTATCGCAAATATAATACTAACAGAATACTGCAGGTCAACTGGCCCAAACTCAACCCGCGACCCTGGGCCACCGAGGGCTACCAGAACACCATCACCAAGATCCACAACGACGCGCTGCTCGGCCCGTTCGTGGCTCGACACGAGCGCGGATTAAGCGCCGCGCGTTATCTCAACGCGGAAGAGGGCAAGAAGAGGATCGAGTAAATGGAAAAAGGAGGAAATGCCGAAGGCTTTTGTGTATTTTTACTTTATATTGTCCCTTCGACTCGGTTGGCCCATTCGATATTACGCTCTAGCATAATTGCATAATTTGTCTTCACCTTGTTGTCTGCATGTCGTGTATTTAGATATTCGTTCGGAGTTTGCATTTGGTAGTTTGTCATCCGTGTCACTGTACAGAAAGCAAAGTATTAATGGTAATATGGTCCCAGTCTCGATTCTGCTATTTGCCTAGCTCCTACGTGCCTTAGGTCGCTTACCCCTATTTCACCATTACTGCTCAAAGTGTACCTACATGACGTATTTCCGCTTAAGCTACGAGCTTCAAATACATAATTCAAAAGAACGAACCTAGCCGTGAGCAGAAACTTAATGTTATTATTACACAATCCTACAGCTAAAAAAAACACCCGGTAATAGAAGCGCGTATATCATACACGTACGTACCAACAAGGCTTCCGACCCCATTCTTTTTCCAATCCGCGCAATGCATAATTATTAGTAGTACTCCGAGTTCATGCCAAACCCATCCACACCACGCAACTCTGATTCTCCCTCCACGCACAACATAGTATACCTCTCTTCTCTTCTCTTCTCTCTCACAACCATACTCTACCCTCTACTTCAAAGACTAGATAAACAACGCTAAAGGAAACAATAACACTATAAGGGAAAAGCTCCTAGGAGGTAGGTAGTACTGATAACAGTTGGACATGTATGTTTTTACATGAGATACATAAAATAAGTAGGTTAAGAGAGGAAAAAGTCGCCCGTGTGAGCTAGGTCGGTAGTAGTGTAGCAAGTAGTAATAAAGAGTCATAAGAGAAAAGGGGGTTAGACAGAAGAGGGAAGAAGAAAAAAAACCGCAACACAACCACAGGGGTATCATTACCAAGAGATTATCGTCCAAACAAATCCTCCTCCTATACTCGGTGCTCAACGCATCAAAACAAAGAATGACGCGGTATCTCGTCGTCTGGGTATTCCTTCTCTCGAGGCTATAGCCAGAGCAACCACCTCACGACGCCCACGACACCTTTCCCCACGCCTAGTACTATACGGGCAAGCATGACTACGAACCAGACGTACCACATGAACCCGACGAGCACCCATTCGACGGCGAGCCAACCGGCACGGCGAGCCCACCGGAACCGGCGTCTTCGACGTCGCAGCATTTTATCCATAGTGTCCGTCACACGCTTCGCCTTAAGTCGCTGTGCATCCACCAGGTCGCGGTTCACCTCATCCGCTTCGTCCGCTGCACGCCGCGTCATCTCCATCAAGTCGCCGCCTACACGGTCATGCAAGACATCCACGCGCCGGTACAGGGCAGGTACAGTCTCACCCGCAAACCGCGCTCTGCTAGTCTCCGAGGCCTGGATCGAACGGGCGATGCTCTCCGAGAGTATCTGCGCTGTAGCCGGATATAGTTGCGCCTCCGACACAACGATGCTGGATGATTTGTCCGGTAGGAACTGGAGGATACCTGCCCACGGCAACCCGACGGTCTTGTCGTCGAGCGTAGAAAGCATGTACTGCTCGTGCGCACGCCGCGAAATTTCCATCGCCTTGATACCAGAACACAAGATTAGCGCGCGGATACGTGCGATCTCGCGCCTAGAAATCTGTGTGCCTTGGGGTGTCCGGCTACCGTTCGAGATTGACCAGTGGCGGGCACTCTCTGAGAACGTCCGAGAACCGAGTCGGGGTCGGTATCGGTTCTGCGAAGCTGGAAGAGAGGACATATCAGCCAGGTCTATTAAGATATCCCGCGGCTTATCGCTCGAATCGCGCGGGCGTGATTCCGTATCGGAGACATCCGAGTCGCGGAGCAGATGGAGCTTGGCGTGTTCCAGTTCCAACGGAGGCGAAGCCTTGCGGATGTCGATCCGAGGCGGTTTCAGTCTGTCAAACCTGGGCGATCTAGTAGGTCGTGATGTAGTGTGCGTTAGAGCAAGGGGTTCCAGCTCTTTAGAGATCGGCTTATCGTAGGATACCGACGCCGATTTGAATGGAGGCATAACGTCCAGGTAGTTCTTATGACGGCTACTCTCATCCCGACGTCGCGAGTTGCTACGAGACAAGGTAAAAGAGCTTCTAATTCTACCTCTCTTAGAGTCCTCCTCTGAATCTTCGCTCGAAGATGACGAAACATCCTCAGCGTCAGAATCCTTCTTCCATAAGAAATCAGTGACCTTAGAAACGCCGCCCCGTATCATGCCATCTAATTTGGCACCTCCTTTAAAAATAGTTCGAAGACCGACCTGCTCATCGGGTTTTAGTTTAATACTTCCCATGCTACGGTGTGATTTATGACTCTCGTTGGTATTTCGCGAGTTGAGCTTGCGTGTGAGGCTCTTAGACCTACGCCGATCAGGCGAACCAAATCGCTCCGTAGTCCCAGTAGAGGGACTTAGTAGCTCAGGCTGCTCAGTAGGACTATCCGCCTTGTCACCTTTTTCGCGGACCAAATGATCAGCACCGCGTTCTCGCTCCTTACTACGATCGCGGAAGATATTCTTGACCCTTGAGAAAGGCTTTCGGCCGGGAGACCCTGGTCGGCTATCAGGCGGGGATATATCCATGCCAATGGTTGGCATATAAATATTGCGACCTCGCGGTCTTATCTCTGGCGACTCCGGCCGAGAAGAGTCCAACTCTACCGATAATCTATAATTCTGACCAGGGACCTCAAGACTGGCACGCCCTGACCCTGCCGGAGACCCCTGTAATACTTTTCCACGGCTGGCTTTATCATGATTATCAACAATGTCGACTCGTGAATCCCTGCGACTGGGCATCTGCTCCGGAGTATGGGAAGTCTTCTCAGACGTCGCCATGTTTGCAGGCAGTTGCTTGAGGCGCCCAATATCAGTCTCATCCGAGATTTTCTGCCCCTCATTAACTTCCTTTGCTAACATTTCCATCATCTGTTTTTCCAGCAGATCCGTGCCGTTAGCACTAATAGTACCGGTACGGTTTCGTCGCTTGCGATCACTTTCACTATCCGATGTATCTGACAATGAGCCCTTCCTAAATCGTAAGAAGTCGTGGCTATGGGAAGCATTATTCTGTTTGTGGTGCATTCCCCTTAGATCTTGAAGTTTTTGACGGGCACGCTCCCGTGCGCTTAAAGAAGGCACCTCGAACTCTATCTTAGTTGGACTTGTATGGTCTGTCTCTGAAGCAGCAGTGGCATCGCCCACGTCGCCTTCCCTAGTAGAAGATGCGGAAAGGGCAGATGTGACAGGTTCATTTGCCTGGTAGGATATTGGGACTTGGGCTTCCGGCTTTCGCGGGAAAATCTTGGAATAATGACGGTCTTCAAGGAGATATTTGTTATCTCCTTGTTCTAGCCAGTAGGCATCCGCAAGCATATCTGCGGGATCAATGGTCCAATCGATTCTTAGCCGTTTAGGTTTCGCTATTGTTGAGATCGGTTTCGGTATATTAGAAGGGGGGAGGTCTTGATCAGGACGTTCGTGTGCTCCCGGAAAATGAGGAAGCGAAGTAGGCCCAAGTGATAGGGCTGATGTCGCTGCGGATGTTGCTGCTTCGTCAATCCAACCCGTCACCCTTGAAATATCTGAGAAGCCTTGCGCCTCTCCATCAATAGCTTTGCGTTCCCGAGCTCGAACCTTTCGGTTCCGGATATATTGAAGGGGGTTGTAAGCCCGACCCAGTGAGACTTGCGGTGCGCCAGTAAGGGGGTTCAGGGGCGATCCAAGAGATACGGAGGGCGTTGAAAGGTTAGAAGACGAAGGTCGGGAGCGGACGTCCTGTTTGAGTGGTGGAAGAAATTGTAGTAGCCTTCTGTATTGAGCCATCAATCCAAGGTAGTCCTTCGCCTTCTGAGCCCGATTAAGAGTTGAAGACGAGAAATGGTATTGGTAACTGCCATCATGATCGAAAGACTGCAACGCGCTAGCCATTGTCGATGGCGACATAATCCTTGGAGACAGAGCTATATCAGGTCTTGGCGAAATGTTGCGAGAAGTCCTTCTCTGTTGCTGCAAGTGCTGCTTAAGACTACCCCCAGCCAGACTGTCAGGAATTTGAGCAAGTCGGGGAGGGATAGGACTCGACATATTTCTCCTTTCTGCCATACGCCTCGATTCACTCAAGTTGAGAGCCATGTTCACGATCTGAGTGGAATCGACATCAAGGGGGGCCGTACTTGGTCGCGGAGTTGGAGTTGGGATCCTTGAGATTCCTCTTCCACCATGGCTATGCCGTCTCTCTTCATCAGGGATTGGACTTATTGATCGCTGTGTTTGGCCATCGCTCGACCTCCTCATTTCCTGACCATCAATACCCAGTCCCATCCGAGGAATACTCGTTGCATTCAACTTATCCGGTACAGCAAGAGACGACCCCTTTCCCTTGCGGCTGTCTACCGGTAGACGTGATTGCCTACGACCATCATCCCGGCTCGTCGACCTTGGCTTAGGCGGTTCGTTGATAAGAGGATTGGCGAGGAGAAAGCCTCCACTCGATCGGGGTTTATGTGACCGGCGCCGTCTATGCAGCTCATGATTCAGGTCCCTATCTCCCTGATCCGGCGCATGGGGGCTCGAGGTCGATTCGTCGGGGTCTATGCGAGAAGAATAGGATAGGGTCGTTGTACCTGTTGAAGGCTCGTTAAGGCTTGCAGCAGCGCTAGATTCGCCGACATCGTAACTACCACGGCTATGCGAGGACCTTGCCGTCGGCAATCGGCTTTGGTAGGTGGCAAACGAATCGCCACTATTATCCTTCATCGTACCCATGGCATCAGCCTTATCAATATGTCTTCTCGCATGCCAAAAGAAAACACTCCCAAGGGTCTAACGGGTAATATGCTATCTCCTTTGACGTTCCCCGTCGACAAATCTGGACATTTTGGAGGTTTCCGACAAGCTGAAAGAACAAGGGGAACTACAACAAAAGTGCCTGGTTGCTATGTAGATGATAATTTTAAGGGTGAATTTTATACTCTTTATTCAATGTTTCGCAAACATTCTATTAACCGCCGGTGTTTCCTGCATAAAACCGAGTCTATTGGGTATCGTCGAAATTCATAAATATGTAGTGTGAAAGTCGAAGGTATCTCGAAGATGGAGCGGTCGCGGTTCGCGGCATGCGGCATGCAGCATGTTACTGCCAGGATGCTCCTGACTTCACCCGGCAACTTTATTTTAATTGGGTCTAGAAATGGGTCTAACGCTTGAACCAAGGATGCATGTGAAGGGATTCCATATGCTTAAATGCATAGGTTAGAGGTACCTACCTTACCTACCTAGGTACCCACCTAACATGATCTACAGTAATATATGCATATATCCAAGAACAACCCCTAAGACATACCCCAAAATAGATGACTCGATACCTCTTCATATGTATGCAGGACTAGAGTACCTCATAGTAGTACGATACGATAATACCTACCTAAGGTAGGTAGCCAATACAGTCTTCACCTACGTAGTGCCCAGTGTTGAATTCTTATGCCTTGTCACAGTAAACCTCACTAATAGTTTCACAGCATTATCACACCACCTACGCAAACAGCAAACAATGCACACACTCAGCACCAATACAAGTCGCAGTTCCAATGAAACAGTACTCAATAAAATTCTGCGTAGCGAGTCCAAACGCCGGGAAATGCGAGCAACTCCTCTTCTCCAAGCCTGCTTACAAATAAGACTGAGTACACAAAGGACTATGTTTTTCCTAGGACCAGGTAGCCAGAAAGCTACCAGAGACAATCCGCCCCTTCTTTCAATAGGTGGCCAACCTTCGCTATCCGCCCATCGGAATCCAATATCAAGTCTGACTTCCAACTGACGAATCAAGCGGTTTGGCTCCAAATTACCACGCAAAAAGGTATCAGAGTTAAATATGTATAATGACGACGGGGAGATATAATATACGAAGCGAACACGAAGGAGATTGCGTGCCAAAGTTCGTGAATAGTAGGTGTAATGAGTAGTGGGGAATGAGCACATCTGCCAGCCCTACTTGTACTTTTAAGTAAACAGACCGCGACGAAGCTCGATTATAGGGAAACTAAGAATAAGTAGCAATCCTGTATTATGCGCCCGGATGCCCACCGCTAGCGATAAATGCCCTTGGATGAGCTCTTTCGCTAAGAAGTTGGGGAACAGCCACGTTTTCGAACCATGACCGTATGT
The DNA here is from genome assembly GCF_022478715.1 of Daldinia decipiens. NCBI lineage: Eukaryota > Fungi > Ascomycota > Sordariomycetes > Xylariales > Hypoxylaceae > Daldinia > Daldinia decipiens. The sequence goes on along the minus strand of NW_026054563.1, from coordinate 572,659 downwards.
TTGGTTGTATAATGTCGCGCTTGGTGGCCGTGTTTTTCGCCGCGTTTGTGATCGATACGTATACCGCGACGATGATGACGATAACGGCAATAATAGCAACTAGATTAGAACGTCAGTTCCCCATCCACATTAGAAAAACAAGCGAGGGTGAACACATACCGACAATAGCCAAGCAAATCCACTTCTTCTTTCGCGTCGACCTAGCAGTGTTGATAGCTACACCCACTTCTTGATTACCCTTGTCGAGATTCTCAACTACCTCTTCAGCCTTCTGCTCAATGTTGGCAATAGCAACTTCTTGTTGTATAATGAGCGTATCCATATCTTGGAACAGCTGCGCTAGTTCGATCATCTGCTGCTCGATCTTCTTTAATTGTGCATGGCGATCCTGCACAGCGCTTAGAACAGCTTGAGCTTGACCACGACGGTTGCTCTGCATTAATGCTTGCTGGAAAACCTGGCCACCAGTTTGATCCTCAACGGCAGCTCGCACCTCTTCCTCGTCGGCGTCGGGTCGTACGATGCGGTATTGTCGCGCCATCTGTTCTTGGGTCTTCTTGCGGAAAGCTGACTCGACACCCTGGTAGGCCCTGATCGCATCCTTTAATCGGCTATCGACGCGACGAACTTGTTGGGCAAACTTCTGCTGGCTCTCAGGGTTGCTCTTCAATTGTCGGACGCGGTCGGTGAGCGATCTATACTGGGCCATGGTCTCAGAGCTGAGGGCATCTAGTTGGCGATTGGTGTTGCTAGAAGCGGAAGCGTCGGCATCGTCGAGGGCTCTTTGTTGAAGCATCTTAAGTTGGTCAAGATTTCGGTCAATCATGTCGATCCCGCGGTTGATTTCCGTGACCTCGCCAAGGATAGAGTTCGCATTTCCACCTGCAAACCCACCTTGGTTTTGGGTGAGCGAAGCCATCTCGACATTTGCTACACTTTATTAGCATGATTACATAGTGTGTCGCATATCGTCTTAGAAAACGTACCGCCATATTCATCACCGTAGTTTTGTTGTCCGTAGTTGTTATTGACAGCGCTGTTCCGCTCGTCAAAGGGGTTCTGCTGCCCACCGTATCTAGATTGATGAAAGTGTTAGTCGCTTACACGGCGCTTCTATCGCAATTCCATTTTACGATTCAAAAAAGGGGTAACAAACCCGTACTGTGCCATAATGTTAGTGATTATTTATTCCAGAATACCAGTTCTGTGAAGTTTAGAAGAAACAATGGAAATGAAAACGAAAATAAGAAGATTACAGAAGAGTAGGAAATGCGAGTGGTATTCTAAACTGGGTGGAGCCATTGAAACACTCAAGGGGTAGATTTCTTACACTCATGGCGCTTCGGCGGCTTTGTCTGCTAGGGAGCAGACTCGACTAGGATAAATTGCTTGATCTCGTCGGATGTATCGTTTGTCCGTACTAATTCGACGGGGTTATCAATATTCGATTTCTCTAATGTATGGAAAAGAGATGGATGAAAGAATTTAAAGTTTACAAAAATCGCAATAATACTAACAGGAAAGAAAGATGGTTTTGACAGTTGGTGGTTATTATTTGTTGTTGCAGACAGGAGCCAAAGCTGACAAGCTGAAGCCAAAAAAAGGGTTTAGATGGAATTAGTCCGGGCAGGTGGAGTCCTAAAAGTGGCACTAATACCCTTTTAGGCAATATACAAGCCCTGTGCATCGTATCGCCTAGCCCAGTAAATACACTAGACCCAATACCTAACACTAGTGTACGCTACCTGGCTTGTCTCCTATAAATGATCCACCTCGAATATTATTGGCTCTGCATCGTCTGAATCTCTAACATTGTATCAGATGCGAGAATCGCCTAACCAATTTCTACATGCATGCGTAAATAACTACTATGTACGGCAGCTACACCCATAGGATTAGTTATCGGTCTAACCTCAATATAGAATGCAAACTTGAACTGTTCGAAGTTGACTACCTAGGTACCTAAGTTATGATGTAGTTAATTAGAGAATTCTTATAACAAAAAAAAAAAAAAAAAACACCAAGGTATCACCTGCACGTAAGATTGCATGCCAGGGTACATAACATTATTCTTAGCGGCGTCTAAGCATCCAGGTAAGCCTTACCACCTAACACATAACCTACCTAGGTACCTATGTACATATGTAAGGGCAAGGTAGTAGTAATCAACTTTACAATTTTCCATGTTTAGTTTATCTTGATAAATGTAACATTTCATATCATCGTATATCCATGCCATATGTACGGAATCTCCTTGTTCATTTTATCAAGATCTTCGCTTGTGGAGAATGCGATAGGATATTCTAGGATATTCTCAAAAGTCTCACGCGAAGCTCGCTTTAGCTAAGGACTAATAGCCGCAGAATCAGCTTATAACAGCATTCGATCACCGCCATATCTCTCCCCTTTTCCATACGGATTACCTACATGTACCTATGAATGGTACCTATTTAAAAATTACCAGCTGGGGTAACCGCACTAAATCCTCAGCACAGCCATCCCGATTCCAGTCTTAGGTTAGGTAGGTACTTAAGGCTGAACAACCATGGAATTTTAGGTACACAGCTGGGCTTGACATACATACATAGCCTCAGGAGACTTCAACTCAACGCACCACTATAAGACACTTGCGTCAGGCTGAGCCACCCGATCGATAGGAATTGCTTAACTCGAGTTGCACGATCAACTCTTGGATCGGCCCCTGTCATGAACAGATGAACAGATGAACAGATCTCTAGCCATTCAACAGTATCCGTTTCAAATTCTATGTCGATCGATGCCCGGACGTTCTCCAGTTTATTCGCCTGTTAATACCGAATATCGTCTTTGAACCCATCCGAGTCCGACCATTAGGATCAATTGGCTCTGTTGGTATCAGCCACGCAGGTCACACGCAACCGGACTCAACATTTAAGCTTGAATCTCTGGTTAGGCAACCATTTAACGGCAACTTGCATCTGCACTCCAACCTGAATGATCACAAATCCGGGATCCAGTAGCAACGAGGTCTAATCGTAATCCAATCCAGTATACAGACTCGTATCAGACCGCCACCAGAAGCCACGACCACTCGTCATCGTCAAAATCTCGTCATTGTGAGTCCAGTTGTAGTGAGATGCTAATTAGTAGTATACAATCCAATTTTGAGCTCGTTCAACCTAAATCTTGTAGAACTTTTCAGTATAACTACTACCCATTGTCACATCTCTCTTAGCTTAGTAATTCATTAGGTATGTATTCTAATGAAAGACTAGATCATTTTTAGTAAAAATAAAAAATAAAAATGCACCGTAGATCGCCGTAGTGAAACTCGGAATGTTTTGAGCATCGAATCGAAATCGTCATCAAATAAGAGAAGGTCAAATTTTGAATCTCAAGATGACCTATTCATCAAGACATTAGCCTCCCTAGCTTTTTAGGCATGTATACGACGGCTATCATATCGCTCTCTTGTAAAGCACGTGTCTGTATTCCAATATCAAAGACGTAAAGCAACGACAACATTTTATAGTATCACAGGTAGATACCTAGGAATAAATCTGAGTGTCAGCTTCTAATTTAGGCCGTAATCGTATCATAAGCTATCCATTTCATGAATTCAATAGTCATTAGTACATCTATCAACTTCGGAGCGCGAGCTCATCTACCACTAACTCCTCATCCCTAAATCCGTATCTATTACCCCCTTAGACAATCGCATACGCAGATGCGTAGCTCACGCTCGAGTCTGTGACATCTTCAACCAAGCTGCTGCGCTGGTACTGTACAAACTTGAACCGATACTTGTTAGGATCCGGCTTGTCTTTTGCAAGCTCCTCCAGGGCCGCCATCACAACACCGATAGGGTGACGCCCGCAGACGGTGTTCTTGGTGTGTTTGAGGTTGTCAACGAATTTGTCATGGTCGCCTGACGCAACGGCGTCTATGGCTAGGTGGTCGACTTGCTTGATGCTCTCGTGTATAGGTGGGTTTGTTGGCTTGGGCGCCTTTCGACTTAGAGACTGTAGTTGGTCGACCTTGCCCTCCGGCGCGTATGCCGTGTAACTGAATCGCGAACCCCAGTGACAGAAGTCAGAGCTCACGATAAACGCATTATCCGGGTCTTGTAGGTACGGCGCCAGCAACTTGCCGAACTCTTTCTCCTCCGCCCCGTTATTGTCTCCAATGAGGATTGGTACGATAGTAGGGTACTCGGCCTCGGACGCGAACGTCTGCGTGAGCCGCTTGTAGAGAAACGGGAGGTGCATCTCCAGTGAATGCTCGTCCACATCACCTCTGCTGGGGATATCTTGGAATTTGCCCGTGTCGCGAAGCTGCTGCACTACATCCTCGTCGACAGTCAAGTCGCCGAAGGGTGTCTCGTACTTGGCAAACTTGGTTAGGGCACATCCGCGGAGGTAATACGTATGAGAAGGTCCAAGGACGAAAACTCGCTTCGCTTTAGTGAGGTCGAGACACTTGTACGCCCAGGCTGCGCAGGGTCCTGAGTACGAATAGCCTGCATGCCTTTGGGCAAGCTAGAAGTTAGGAATTCCGCAGGAATAACGGAAGTGTACAACTAGGAGATGGAAGAGGAAAGGAACCTACGGTGCAATCACTACTTTGGCGCCGGGAATCGGGAGGCCATTGTCATCGATAGAGCTTGGGACATCGCCGAGAAAGTTGTCGAGCTGGCTGGACAAGCTATCGGGATCACCGTCATACCAACTGTCCGCATGACTAGCGTCTCTGGTTCCTTTCAGCTTCATTTTCGAGACGCAAAGTACCTAACCTTTGTAAGTAGTTTGAAGCAGGCAGAACTATGAAAGAGAAGAGTCTGGCCTTGAGGATAAGAAGTAAAATAAGGGCAAGGGAAATCAGATAGGCCCGGGTAGGTACCTGTTGATCACTAGCAGGTAGTACCTACCCCGCTGCCCCGCGTTCCTGTCAGTGAGAGCCTTAATCGGAAAGCTCAAGTGTACCTACCTATGTATGTCCAGAATGACGTAGGATGAGATATGCAATATCTGAAGGTATTTTATTCCTTTTTGGCGATGTTGTAATCGCGGAAATGCATATCTGGATTAAGTACTATTCCAAATGCGCTGCTGTTTTTGATTTACTCAATTACGACTCTACAGTTACTTCTATTTAATTTATGTATGCGAATTTTAGGGCAATTATGTTAAAGTGTAAGCAGCTACTCCTCTTAACTATTTCGTTATAACTGGCGTTGTTAAGAGTCAAGCAAACAAGCATCATCCAATAGCTCAAGTTATAATGTAACACTTAATAGTTTCTTAATTATCTGAACTTATTAATATTATTCTCTACCATCAAACAACTTTAAATTCCTAGCTATATTTAAATTCCCCTCATACTTTCTATATCACCTGTCGGATTACAACTTCACCCCGATATATAACCCTTACGAATCACGGTGTAGTAGCAGTGATTCGTAAGGGTTATATATCGGGGTGAAGTTGTAATCCGACATACGATGTTGAAAGATCTAGTGCTGGTGTCGCGTGTGTTGCTGCGATGAAGTCTTTCGGATTGTCGCAGCAGTGACTCTTCTGACCTTGCTAATCTGTGTTGCTACTGTCTAGCAACACTGATCAGTGTTGGTAGGTACGTACGTATGGTAAAAGCAATAAACAAGGTAACAATAAACAATAGTGTTGAGACTGGTGTATAATGAGTGTCTAAGGAGGAAAGAATCTATCTAAAGGTGACCAGCAGGACAATGTCCTTATATATCCGTAATAGTAGATGCGCTATTCTTTCCTCCAGTATCGGCAACAAGGCACCTTATCGCTGATAAGGTGCCCACGTGTCGCCGTCCTACAACCATCATCACCGTTACTAATTCTATCTTACTAAAAGGTTGAATTATAATAGTAATTGGAATTTTTATTTATTTAAATGTAACATACGTTTTAAAAAGATACAAGTAGAGCTACGTTTTGTCTCCATTGCTGAATCAACTTGAGAAGCATAGGTGAAACACACTTCTTTGGGATAGAACTCTCATGGAGGGTACCTTTAAGGTTACAATTACAGCGAATAGTTCATCAGAACTAAATACGAATTTCTTGTCAAGACCATTATACCTCCATATATTCAAGAAGACAATCTAGGTTAAGTGAATAGAAAATGGTGCTGCTTAAGGTTAAAGTCGGTTTATATTAAAAACTACCATAAAGAACTAAGACAAGGTAATTATATCAAATTATATTAAATCTTAATAATACCAATCATACTTGACGTTCAATCTGCTTGGGACTTTAAGTATCAGAGTAGTAAAAAATTATTTAAGGATATAATATTTCAAGCAGATACCCCCTTTAATATGCCTCTTACTATTACTTAACTCATGTAGTGGTTAAATATTTAATATCTAATAATCGTCCATTCAACTTAACTTCAACTTAAATACTAACATAAAACGCCATTGGCTTATATCTATCTCCTCAAGTCGTACCTAGACATGGTTCACACATGTCATTAGTCCACGAGAAACCCCTTATGGCTAATTCCATATTTCATTGATTTCGTTGGTAGTGCTTAACACATCCAGCTACTATGAACAAGGACAAACTACATCATATGCATATAGACTACCGCAGCCTATTTTGAAATTTAATAGGCTAGATTGAGTACAATATTTCTTGGTCATAACTTAGTTTCATAATAAAATCAATTGTTAATGCTCTAATAGTGAATTGACCCGACATCTGCTATGGAGCAAAGAAAGAGCTACAATTTATTCTCACTTTATTTTATCCTCGCCTCTTAGTCCATTGGGAACTAACTACGTTATTAGACTGCTAGTTAGTCCTTAATACAACTTATCAGCTTTCACGGGACTTGACACGTCAAGCAAGAATATCACTTTAGTACTCTACCTTAGTTAGTTGAAGCTCGGTTTAATAAACACTACCTACCAACATTTTTCTCCTAGAAACAAGAGGCATTTAACAAAGCCTCGACCATCTGATGTGTGATATCCCTCGCAATAGAACCTGGGACTGGCTAGAACCCTCTATCATGCTCGTGTTATCACGTTGTGGGTACGGAGGCAGTCGTTTTCGTATGAGCTAGTCCTTCGAGATGTATCCGATTTAATAGTCCATAACCCTTCATGAAATATCGACCTTTAGACTTTGAAAACATTCATTAGTTATTATATTTTACATTTGAACTTGTTATTATGAAGATACTTAGATGGTCTAGATCGTGGAAGTATAGATAGCATAGATATGATCATGCTAACACCCCCGATAGCGAGTAAAATCCAAGTGATATAAAGTTTGAATTATCACAAGAACTCTCTTTAGAAACTTTTATTATTGGCCCTTGAAGAATACCAAGTATCAAGTTACTGGGGCTGCTAATGCCCTATAATAGCATTGCCTGCTGTAAGACGCCTGTACTAGAGTGTGTCCAAACCCCATACTCAAACATAAAACCCGGCGATGGCGTGCTCGCCTTGAACTCCAACGCTTATCCACCTTAAATACCCAGCGCCGCCTTAAAAGCTCCCTATTCAGGATAACCTGTAGCTAAGCGCAAAATCTAGATTCCATATACATAATCCGAATGAATCCACTTTTCAGCAAACCTTGATGCCTGAGACACCAGCCCATCCGAGACCACCAACCCAGACCTTTCTTCCAGCACATATCAAGCACTTTCGCTGTTCACCTAGGTTGGTGATGGAGCAGTGCGAGCAGACGTGTTTCCCACACCCTCCACAGCTTGTCTCGGCCTCGGAGCAGAAGCCATCTACGTCCATTGAGTCTTCGCTCGTACCTTCGTGTAATGCCTGTCCGCAATCCTCGCAATTGGTAGGGCCGTCATATACTATGTGATCAACGGGAGGTGGAATTGAGGTGTTTGAGGCAGATGCTGCATTGGGGAGTTTCCAAAAGCTGTGGAGTGATGCCTGGGCCCCTTGCGACGGTATCTGTGTTAGCTGGGGTTGAGGCTGTGTAGGAAGACTGGCGAACGGAGAGTTTTGCTGGACAATGTGCTGTTTCTGGGCGGTATATAGCATGTTTAAGGTACGTTCTATAGGGATTATATATTAGGAAAGCTGTTTGGTACGGCTACAATGATAACTCGCTAGACTTACCATGGATTTCCTCGTCTGAAGGACGACTATTGCGGAACCGTTTCAAGGTGCGGCTGTGTAAGTGGGAAGGTGTTGAGCTCCGCGATGTACAACGAATAGGTGACACGTTGGCCATGCTGTCCATATCCATCATGGCGAGCTGCTCTGGCCGCGAAGGCGAGCCGAAGGGGCCAGAGGAGCTGGAGAGCTCGGACTCGGATCGCTTTCGCTTGAGCTGCATCGTGAAGGGGTTTGAAACTGTTGAATCCTACGGAAGGAGAGCTGATGGTTGGAAGACGAAGGGATAATTGATATTGTATGAATTATGAATATCTGTGTTGAATAAGATTTTATGTGAAGGTAGAAGGAGAAAAATTATGAAGTCGATGAGGTGAGATGAAGAAGATTGAATTGGCGAATTATAAGTTGGGAATATTGTTGAACGTGTACTTCGTATATCGAGACTTCCGTTTGTAATTGGCACCCGGGGACCGGCAATCGCGACCTGTCGCGCTGTGAAACGCGCGTAACCCGCTAAATTTATAGCGCGCTGGGTTCGCGTTAATTGCTTGTCAAGCTTAGAGGGGCTCCTCTTCTTACAACTCCCCACTTCACGATATATCCTATTTTCATAATTCATGTTCAAGACGATACGGACTGCAGATATGCACAATAAATATTAAACCAGAATTTTGCCGAGATGTTTCGATATGTAGGTGTAAGCATCGATGCCGGCGACGGCCATTAATTTTTTTTTATCATCACGACTGATAATCGATTCGGTCTTGACAAGATATTTGAATAAGAAGTTTATTCATAAAGTGTCATTACTAATAAATTTAACTACCTGACTCTAGAAGTCATGTTTTATATCCTCAATACCTCTACATACTGTTACCCTCCTAGATCTACACTGTTGATTCTTCGAAATTAAATTATTACAACAGAGCAGCCCCTAAGAGAACAGCAAAAGCTGCGACAGACATGCCTAACAACGAGGATGATACCTCGACAATGCCCGGTGCGGCATTGGTGTTGACACCGGCACTAGCGCTGGCGCTTGCGGTTTCCGAAGCTGCTGACGCGGCGCTTGATGCGACGGAGGCGGCTGAGTGAGCACTTTCGACAGCGGATGAGGCGGCTGCTTTGGCAGTACCGGTAGCGGTAGAGGCAACACTCTCAGCGCTAGCGATGGCAGCGCTAGCAGATGACAATGCGGCATCAGCGGCAGTAGAAGCTACGCTCTCGATGCTGTTGACTACCGATGTAGCGAGGCTTTGCGCACTGTTCGCAATCGAGGAGCCGAGACCCTCAGCACTGCTCGCAATTGATGAGCCAAGACCCTCTGCACTGCTTGCGATGGAAGACCCGAGGCCTTGAGCGTCGCTAGCAACCGACTGGCCATAGCTCTCAGCAGAGCTAGCGATATCGGATCCGACGGAAGCCCACGAGTTGCCGATCGACTGTCCGGCACTACCCCACGAGTTTGCGAGGCTTTCGGCCGAGTCGACTGCTGAGTGCCAGTCCTGACGTTTGCCGAACTCGCCTGCGATGCTGTTCGCTATCGCAGCCACTTCGCTGGCGGCTTTCTCAGCCGCGGACTGCGCCTCCTTCCAAGCTTGACGGGGATCGAGGACTTGAGCATCGCGTTTTCCAAATTGCGCAGCGATGCTGCTTGCCCCGGCTTGAGCCGAGCTGGCTGCTGCTAAAGCAGAGCTTTCGGCTGCCCGCCATTCTGCTCCGTTTCCTCCGTAGTGCTGTGCGATGGAGCTGGCACGTGCTTGCGCTGAGCTAGCTTGGGCAAGTGCTGACGAGAGGGAGTCTTGCCATGACTGACGTCCCTTTAGTACGGGGGCAGGCGTGATCATAGCATCCCGAGGGGCCTGTTCGACAACGTGGGCTGCGGCGAGGGTAGCCGCGAAAAGGGAGGTAGTAAAACGCATTTTGACCTGTGGGTTTGAGGGATATGAATGTCGATAGTGTATTATTTGAAATTGCTAAGCCCGCCGTATGTGAGGGAAGGAATTTGGGAAGTCAACTCGATGAGAATTTCCTTTATACAAGTAGGGGTTGAGCTCAAAGGGGCGTCATCAAAAGGTAGGTCGGTGCTTAGAACTAATAGCTGCGCCTCTACCAATGATGTCTCACGCTGTCTTACCCCATCCAAGCCAGCTTGTTTCCGTCTGATTACTTCATTTACCAGTTGAATTCGTCATGAATCATTTTTATATTTATGTGGATCGCTCGAAGCGGATGGCTTTGTCGATCCTTACGCTGTTGAATGGGTTGACCTGTTCGAAAGAATAGAGACCGTCTTAAACGGATAACGGCGCTGAGTGGATTTAGTTAGGTATCTTAGGCCGTGGTGGGTAGAGCAGTATGTCGTAGACATTCATTACCAGGTAACAAGTCAGTTCTGCCGAGTTGCGGAACCATGACGACGCACTTTGGTTGGATGTAGTGCCTAACCTAGGGCTTTACTACCTACCTACCTAAGGAAGTCGAGGGCCCCGACTTATTAGTCTGCGGTCTGATGGCCACCATGAGCCTCATGGAAATGGCCGGATACCTGGTGCATTGGTATTGGATGAAAAACTGCCCATGGTGCAAGCCACCCCTGCTGGTAGTTACGGGCAGCTTCAATCAACACACCCTCCTTATTCCCGTCATTCGGAAGAACCGGGTACCTCACGAGTCGTGAGCCATACATATACTGGTGGGTTCTTGGCGATCTCCCGAGACACTATGTGCGTACTATTTGTATAATGGTGTACGTACCTTTTGTGGTCGTTGTCGATAGACAGACCGGAAATGAACACATCAGAAATACAAACACGCAAGGGAGCTTAGCCGTGTTTCTAGCGCTGGACCGATCTGGACAATTTCGCCATATTCGTGGCTGTTTGCGCAGCAACGTCTAGACGAGCTGATGTTATTGTCTTACCTCAAATTAGGCGAGACCGGGCGATGTCCTCTAATTTGACCATTCTTGCGGCCTCCGATCGAACTTGCGCCGCATCCGGAGCCAAGCCACACATGCTTCGTGGTGGTATTTCGTGGTGGTATTTCGTGGTGGACGAGACTAACTTATTGAGGCTATTATCTACGGTACATCTACTAGTCTTTAGCATCGCTGATCGCTTGAGTGGTAGCCATATCTGTATCCCCACGGGCAAGATACATACCGGGATGGCTTTTTTTTCTTCTGAATTTCATCGGATGCTGCCCTCATAAACGATCCATATTACACTACACTACGTACTAACCTTAGGCTCTGGGCAAGGGCTGTACCTATTTACAATACCTACACCACCAAGCGTCCACGTCAAATCTAGATGTCCCGAAATTGGGGAGCCGTGGATGTCAAGCCTCGCCTAGTGTAGTGTAACATAGTTACGGCATCGAGGCGCACAGCAAGGACAAGCTCAGTACACACCACAAAGAAGGAGAAAACAGAAAACATATCCTATGTTACGTTGCAGAATAAGGCAGTTCATGCAGCCACACCTTCGCCTCACCGTGTCCAACCAACCCTCTCATATTTACATAGAGGTGGCTGTATGGAAACGCCACCTACACCAAACCCGTCACAGGCACGCAGGCAAATAGGCTCGTGGCACACCTGTTGTTTATTCAGTGGATATAGGTATCCTATACTCTTGGGGTACATCAGAAGCAGGTATCGATGAATCATGATATAAACCGTGTTACCTGCATGCCTAGTAAGCAGGTATCCTCGGGGCGTCCACTTGTAATCTTCCTCGCGGCTATCTGAGACATTTCGGGGCGGCGAAAGGGGCGCAAGTCATGCGTATAGCTGGCTTTGTGGTGGCTTCACTTGCTGCACTTAATGACTATAATTCGTGCGCAGAACTTGGAATATGGCATCGTGACTTATTAAACCAAGGATTTGCCTTTTGTCCTCTTCAAGGCGCCCCCTCTATGCGTTGCTACGGCCGGTAGGATAAGGGAATCTGCATTTGCGGCGTCGTGTTCACCACGTGGGAAGTGGACTGCGACTGGATCCTGATGGGATGATCTGGGCTAGGTAGTCTAGTCGAACTGTTATACTGGTGGTGATCTATTATAGAGATGGGCGTAATATATCGACGAGTAGTTCTAGCGTTCGCTAGATAACTGTCCTATGGAGTTACTGCTGCTAGCTAAAGAGTTATACGGGGAGTTTCTTATGAAGTAAAGATGACACTAGGGGTGGTAGAATAGGGGAAAGGGGCTGGTTTTCTAGCGAAGTAAATACATATGCACACAAGAAGATATATACGAGGTATATTAAGGGGTAGATAGTCAAGTTCGAGCATCAACAATAAAATATACTTTAACAGGCCGTCGTGTATTCAAATCCACCGCATCTAGTTCGTAGACATTACAATATTAAGCTATCTATCTGATCCATTATGTAGAGCATAGAGTTATCCCAGCAGACCATATCACGCAGAAGAAGAAGAAGAAGAAGCCTTTGCTTCGTGCAGCCGCACTTGAACACCAGTGCCGGACCGGTTCTCAATAGCATGATGAAGCCGGATCCTGCCGTCGCCCTCCTCCATGTTCTCGATGCGGTCGTACTTCTGGCAGAACCGCGACACGACGTAGCTGACTTCCTGGCGTCCGAATTGCTCTGCAGATGGTTATCAGCTGATGTCCTTCGCCTGTGAAATTGGGAGGCGGGAGATGGGGAATGGAATCATGTATCAATAATCAATAGGGGGAAACACTCACGGCCAAGACACTTCCTCGCACCAGCCCCGAACGGAATGAACTCCCACCCAGCCCGATGCGTCTCCCACCTCTCGGGGCGAAACGCCTCGACGTCGGCGCCCCAGATATCCGCGCGGTGCTGCATCGCGTACAGAGGGACGAGCACCTGGGTGCCCTTTGGCACGAACACGGGGGCCTGGCCGTCGGGCCCGCCGCCCCGCGGCAGCACGGCGTCGCGCAGCGCGATGCGCTCGTTCAGCGGGATCACGGTGGCCACGCGCAGGGTCTCGCTGACGACCCACTGCAGGTACGGCAGCTGGCTCAGCGAGCGGAAGTCGGCGGGCCGGTCGTCGAACCGGTTCAGGATCTCGCTGCGCAGGCGCGCGTAGACGGCGGGGTGGCGCGCGAGGAAGTACAGGACCCAGCCGAGGAGGCAGCCCGTCGTGTCCCGGCCGGCGATCAGCACGTGCAGGGTCTCGTTGCGGAGCTCCTGCGGGTTCTGCGTCTCCTTGGCGAGCTCGTTGAGGAGGTTGAAGCGGGCCCCCTTTTCGGGGTCAGGGCCGCCGCCGCCGCCGCCGCCGATGCGCTTCTCCGGGTTCGTGAGGCGGTCGGCTACGATGCCGTCGGCGAACTTGTGGATGGCGGCGCAGTGCTCTTTGAACTCCTTGCTGTTCATGAGCCAGTAGAACTTCGCCAGGGCGCCGCGCTTGTCGATCCAGACTTTGGCGGCGTTGAAGTGGCGGCTGAGGTCCTTTGCGCTGTCGTGCTGTTGCAGAGAGTTGGCCGACTGTCCGAAGATGAACTCGGTCGCCGTGTCGAGGGTGAACTTGAAGAAGAGCGGCGCGAGGTCGACCTTGGACGTCCACCCGGTCGTGGCGTCGGCGGCGAGCTGTCCCCATAGGTTTTGCAGGTGGTGTTCCTCGAGTTGCGGGTCGCTGATCATTTCTCTGGCGAACTGCGGCCGTAGAAGCGCACGGCTGTGCCTCCAGATGTCGCCCCGGCTCGTGAAGATTCCCTTGCCCAAGAGTGGCATCCAACTCAGCTGGCGGTGGTGGCTGATGTCGAAGTCAGGGCTAGTGAAGAGCGCGCGAGCATTCTCGGGATCGCGCGTGACGAGGATCTCATAGTCGATGATGGGCACCTTGACGGTATGGCAGTCCGGCGAGATGCTATCCAGCTTCTCGGCCACGTACTGGGGCCCGCGGTCCTCCTTGGTAGCTTTCATGGACTCCCGCAATATGGAGTTGCCGATCAAATTTGTGCTTCGCAGGACCGGCGGCGGCAGGCACCCGAGTGCTGCAGCCTTTGCATTGTTGTGGCGCTTCTTGAGCTTGGACTTGGCAAAGGTCCAGGCCAGGAAGACGACGAGCAGGACGAGGGCGCTGCTCGTGATCCCAAACATCTTGAGCGCGTCTGGGAGAAACAAAAACAACAAAAAGAAAGAAAGAAAGAAATGGAGTTATTCTGAACTCCGGGAATGGCTTTTCGTAGTCCTAAACTCCTAGTGCTTGCTATAGTGACGATGATGTAGGGATATAATAGAGTACCTAACCTAGATTAATGCTCTATATCGTTGTCCTATCCGTTACTCTTCAGCGAGATATTGGTTCCTCCACAGTTTCCGTCTCAGGGCCAACATAAAGAACGACCTCTGCTACTACCTCGTAAGCGCTAATTAGAATGAATCCTGGGGTATTTGCCATCTTACCAGTGCAGTTGTCGTGGATGTCATTACTTATCATATCCTCTCCCTTACATCCGCCCTGCATTTGTAGCCATTCCACTTCCTCGGTACCGTGTCTAAGAATATCTAAGAATACATACATATCCACCAAGTAAAACATATTAAAAATGCGCCAAACAGGCTCATGTGCCCGTGACGCGACTTGTAGAATTATTCATTAGGTACCTATTCGCCATCTACATGGTAGTGTTGTTGACAACGGCCAAGTTTTCTAGCCCGTTCGACACGCTCAAGCGATAACATGAAGATCGTCATCGATTATTCGCCCATTGGTCGGGTCTCTTTGCCGGTGGCTTTCGTATGGAGCCAGCAGTGCATGAGAGAAGTATGCAAAGTAACTTATGCCGTTACCTATGTAGGTAGTTAGTTATTCAAAGTATTGAGTACTTTGACAGATTTGTCTGACCCCCAACGCGCTTGTCAGGGGTATGTATAAGGGGGGAAACTCGGGTCTCCGCAGCGGGGGATATGTACCATGTAAGTCACTAACCTATGTAAGTTACTATGTAAGTGAGATGTGACTCGAGGGCCTAAAAGCCAAAAGCAAGGCTCCCCCCTGTCGATGAACTTGCCTATTCGGGAAGTGCTGAATCGGGCATTGGCTCGGCTGGACGGACTAGACGGACTAGACGGACTAGACGCGGCGGGCTGAAGATAGTGTGCCCTGATACTTGGAAAAGAAACCGAAAAACAGAGCACAACTCGCATAGTTTTAATTAGCTTTGATTACTTGTAGCAGCCACTGACGATCGACGCAATAAGTACATAGTAAAATAAAGTCTTGCGTATCCACACGGGATATGGAATAATGAATATGGAATATGGGATAGGTATTATGGGATATTATGGGATATAGGACATAGGGTATGGTACAGCACTGGATATAATAGGCAGGAGAATGTCGATCCCCTAGATATGAGTGTCTGTTCTTCCATCTTTGACGCAAAACTTCAAGCTGAGAATTTCTGTAGAACCCCATCTTCCAACTTCTCAAACACAAATTCGTGACGTTTATTGTTTATTTTTTTTATTTATTTATTTATTTTGTTGGTGCCCGAAAGCTCCGTAGTTTAGACTAGAGCTAGACGGTCAACGGTCAACATGCGCGCCTTCACCTACTTCATTCTCTCTTTCGTCGGCGCAGCTCACGGCCTACCGATACTCTTAGCCGAGCACAAGCGGGACCAGCTCATCAACCTCAGTCCCAATCTCGATCTTGGGCTCAATGCCAGTAACGATAACTCCTGCCTTGGGTTAGGCATCTCCGTATGCGATCCCATCACCGTCGACTCCGAGAAGAACTCCACCGTCGTACATGACGACGGCTCTAAGGCTAAGACTAAGGAAGAGCCGAGCACCAACGACAGTGGCTCCGGGGACTCTCTGATCAACCTGAGCCCCGATGTCGACCTTGGCCTCGACCTGAGCAATGAAAACAGCTGCTTGGGCATTGGCATTAGCGCCTGTGATCCCATCACCGTCGGCTCAGATGTCACCAACACAGTCAAGGACGGTGGCGACGAGGCCAAGGTTGTTGAACCATCTTCTGCAGCATCTACAACCACAACTACACCCGCACCTGCAACATACCCTGTCCAGCCTATTCCTACCAGTAGCACCAGCCCAACCAGCAGCCCTGCTACCAACGGCGGCGGTAACAGCCTACTTGACCTGAGTCCAAAAATCGCTCCAGATCTCAACCTAAGCAACGACAACAGCTGCCAGGGCATTGGCATTTCAGCCTGCGACCCCATCACGGTAGATTCCATTGTCAAAAACATAAGCTCGTAACACATCATCTTTCAGGCACATACTTAGGGGATTTGGCTTTGTAATTGTTGTTGTCTGGGAGGAAAAATGTATTTTAAAAAGTTGTCTTGTTACTACTTACTACCTTGTCTCAGATACCTTCGTTCATGTACATTACATACCCGTTTGATACTTCACATTGACTAATATTATTTACTATTGGTGGCTACCAAGACCCTGAAATCACCCCATCACCCACCGTATTAGGTGGTATGTATAACACAGCAAGGCTGGAACTGTGAAGCATGCTTGATTATTAGGTGCTCACAACATGACCTCGGAAGGACCTTGACAATACCACAGGCGCGTAGAAACATCGGAATTGATGTAGATTAGTTTTTTCGTGGATAACAATTATTTCACCCGTAAGGCATAATAATGGTGATGAACTTTTAAATAGGTAGTTATTGTAATCCATACATACATCTCATAAGTGCCCAACCATGCTAATTTGACTGCCTTCATTTACATGTCTTACAGACTTTAAACATGAATACCTAGGTATGTAGCAACACCGTAGCCACCAACAGAGAGCCAGTCCTTGTTTCCGACTTCTCAATTTCCCAATTATCTCCATGTATATACGGTATGAAAAATTACGAATTAATTGTTAATAAGTGGCAGAGTATGGTTCATGCATTTCAGATGGCGGTAACCTTGACGGTGACGCCCTCCTTTGGTCGTAGTACTAATCGCCACATCTTCCACTCTTCGGGATCAGGCGTGTCAAAGTCACGCTTGAATTCGTACATGCTGAGCAAGCAGCATAGCAGAATCTTCATTTCGATCTCCGCGAACTTGCGGCCGATGCAACCGCGCGGGCCTTGAAGGAAAGTCATAAACGCATTGGCAGTGAATGTCTTGGGTAGGTCATCCCACCGATCTGGGTCAAACTCATCGGCGTTAGGGCCCCAGTACATCGGTAACCGGTTGATGGCATTTGCAAGGACGTAAATAACGCTACCGGCAGGAACCTTGTAAGGGCCAAGCTGGTCGTCGGCGAGGGATTGCCGCACTGTCATAGGGATAGGAGGGATGTAGCGCAATGATTCACGGCAGACGTTGTCGAGGTAAGGGAGCTGATCGGGGTCGGCAGTGGCAATTGTTTCGGGGTCAAAGCGGGATTCTTTGTCAAATAGGAAGGGCATGAAGTCTTTGATCTCTTCGCGAAGGCGGGACTGGATCTCGGGGTGGGTGGACAACAAGTGGATAGTCCAGGCTACACCAGTTGCTGTAGTGTCGTGACCAGCACCCAGGAAGGTCATGATCTGGTCGCGCATGGTTTCAAAGGAAAGACCAGCTTCTCCCATAGCCTTCATCTTTTTGTTATCACGGGCGATAAGAGCAATAATATCCTTGCCACCGGTGTTGTTCTCTGCTTGCGCTTGCTTCTCGGTAATAATCTCGGTAGCTTTGTCTAGAATAATGCTTCGAGAAGTCTGCATGTCCTGGTTCATCTTGGAAGGGAGGTACTTGGAGGCAGGGATGAAGGCTTGAATTCCGTGCATAATACGAGATCCAATATCAAAAGCGAAGACGAGGCGATAGGCCTCGCGAATAGGCGTCTCGGGGTTGCGCAGCGAGCCAATTTCGTATCCGAAGCCGGCGCTGCCAATGATATCCAGTGTAGTTCTGTTGAGCCACTCGAGTACCTCAAAAGACTTGGTCGTGACCCCCTCAGCAGCCATTTCCTCGCGCCAGCACTTGGCTAGAAGAAGCGACTTCTCCCAGAAGACCGGAGCGAGTGCACGGATGGACTGGATCGAAAAGCCCGGAGCGAGGGACTTGCGTTGGTGAGCATGCTCTTGCCCCTCGGCGAGTAGAACGCCCTCACCCAGGATGCGGACCATCCAAAGCTTGGCGCGGACAGGCTTAGGGTAGTTGTAAGGGTTCTTGACAGTCATCTGCTTGAGGGCTTCATCGTCGGCAACAGAAAGACGTTCCGCACCGAAAGGGAAGAAGTATCTGACGATAGAACCGTGCTGCTGATGCCAGTTCCGCTGAGGCACACCACATTCTTGCGTGATGATATCGAAGAACTGGCCCCAGAGAGGGAAGCCCGGTACAGTCGGTACATGTCTCAGTTCGGACACATAGAAGGGAAATATCCAGCTAAGCCAGACGACAACGTATAGAGGAAGCACAACAGCCAGCGACGTTGCGACCACTGAGGCAATTGGCAGTTCAGCCTGACGCGCATATAAGAACGAGGCGGCCGCCGTCGCCGCCAGGACCGGAGTCATGGTGACTTTGGACATCTTGAAAGGGTATGTTGGAATGACAGCAGAACAAGAACAAAGACCTCGAAGCCGAGCGTCGGGAGGAGAGGGAGTATATGAGATTCAACTTTGGTGTAAGGTCGCGGACATGTTGACCGGGGCTGATAAGATCAACAAAGAGTGATATTATATAGATAGACGAATGGGAACACACTGAAATATGTGATGATGCCATACTGGAAGAGGGCGTGTAAGACAACGTCTGAGAAGGGGGTCCACCTAATTTCGAGGCACGTCTTGGGCTTTGGGGGTTACTGAGATTAGAACGGAAGGCCACCCAGTCCCAGTGGGCTGGACTTAGATCCAAGAACTGGGTTCAAAAGCATAGGTACCTAGGCACTAACCCAGAACTTGGTCTATTCAGCCCGCAATCTCGGGACAGGTATTCGTCAAGTTTATGTGACGTCGATCTTTGCTGCAATTATCGACCTTACGCATCGTTAGGTCTGAATACCTACCCACGAGCCAACGGCACTAATATGGAAGTCATCTATGCTGGGGCGTTGCAGGAGCATATGCGATATAGCTCAACTGTCGATAACGCTATTACGACTTAGACCCGTAACCGTTTTGTGGATAACCGTCGCTTGGTACACGTAGCAATATCGCCGAAAAGCCCGGTTCCCAGCTATCCGGGTTCTAAGAACTAGACCACTCCACTACTTAGTGGTACTATAAAAAGTGAAAAGTGAGCGGCACTAGAGGATAAGTCCTTGAATAGTAAATCCTACTGACGTAAAGCCTCTTTTTCTTAAAAAAAAAAAATACATCGCCGGCGAGTGCGGAACTGTCCATGATCTTGGCTTGGCGATATTTTGGCATTGGCGATGGCTGACTCTAGGTACTTATCAGGTCAGCTGGACGTAGGATCTAGACCGATGAGTTCTTATCAGGCATAACAGGGGGCGACAACTATGTCGATCTGACTGGTCCTACAATTTGAGTGTGTGGACAAGTTACCACGCTTTCTGAATGGAACAAACAAGGATTCCAGTTGCAATCACATGCATGTAACCTTCACACCGTGACTTATTGAGCATACCATATATCATGGTACATGCCATAAAGCCCTCTCAGGTAAGACATATCGATAGCCTCCAGAATCCTAAACGAGAAAGGGAATTAGTAGATACATACCTGTCTAGGATATCTGTGAGCCACATACCCCAACCGGGGAGGCCTTTGTCCGAGACTATAGAAACAAGCGTATCCACAGTTGTTAGGATTTTGTTGAAAATATGCCATCATCTAGGCCCGAAAGATGTACTGTTTTACTTGTAATTAGCATCAAAAGCAATGGTGTAACCGCACCTTCATACCGTCTTCTATGTGGGGTACCTAATATAGAGTCGACTAAATCCCTAGAATAGAATAACTTCGATCGAGTATCCGGGATTATTCTTAAACTCACTAGGTTTGCTAGCTCAACCTATCCATTTTCAGCCGGTTGATCTTGTAGGCTAGCTTGTTAGTCGACGCGGTATGACATCGATCGCTTAATCTCTATCCAGATCATCGGGCGCTTATAATAATAACGACATTCAACTTCAAAACTCGTGATAGAACCAGACGCTTTTTACTAGAATTCTTTTTTCAATATTGTTACACTTGGGCTTCTCGGCTGGCCTTGTCGACCTCCCTATTATTCTCATATTTGTTAATTAGCCATGTCTTTTGATTCTATCCATGCCTTTCAGGCCTCGCCCGGCGTGATCAAGATCGCGCCGTGGCAGGCTTTTGACAAGCTTTGGATGTCCGTTACGGGATATCATGCAAACGAGTTCAGGTTCAAGGAGGGGGTCACTCCGATGTCGACCGCTACAGAGACCGTTGGCATGATCGTCCTGTATCTCGTTGTCATCTTCGGAGGCCGCGAGTTTATGCGCAACCGCGAGCCGCTGCAGTTGAACGGTCTGTTCAAGGCTCACAACTTGTTCTTAACACTACTGAGCGGTGGCCTCCTAGTTCTCTTCATCGAGCAACTAGCCCCGAGTATCTGGAAGCATGGCCTGTACTCGAACATTTGCAGCGCAGAGGGCTGGACTGACGAGCTCGTAACTCTCTACTATGTGAGTATTGAAGGTCGAGACCCATCAACTGCGACGAAAACGCTAATGCAAGGCAGCTCAACTACATCACCAAATACATCGAACTCATTGATACTGTCTTTTTGATGGTCAAGAAGAAGCCTCTTACCTTCCTCCACACTTACCACCATCCGGCAACGGCATTGCTGTGCTACACACAACTGCTCGGTCACACGTCGGTTTCGTGGGTCCCGATTACTCTGAACTTGACTGTGCACGTCGTGATGTACTGGTACTACTTCCAAAGCGCACGAGGTGTCAAGGTTTGGTGGAAGGAGTGGATTACCCGAATGCAGATTGGCCAGTTCATTCTCGACCTTGGTAAGACCCTGACCGGACTACTCTTTGAGATGGGAGACGCTAACGATGGTGACAGGATTTGTGTACTTCGCATCGTGGGACTACTTTGCTAGTGCCCATGCTCCGTATCTCCCGCATTTGGGGCGATGCGCGGGTGAGCCTTTCGCTGCCGTCTGTGGTTGCCTGATCTTGAGCTCGTATTTAGTGCTCTTTATCATGTTCTATATCGCCACATACAGGAAGGCATCATCTCGCAGGGCCAATAAGAAGTCAGACAAGCACGCCGTCTCATCCATGAGGCAGAGCGCAGCCAAGGTGGCCGACAGCTGCAGCGGAGTGGAACATATGAACAGTTCGATGGTTTACAGAAAGTGATTTTCTGTCAGCTTTACCTATTCAAGCCCAACGCTTGGATACTTGCATGGACTGTGGATACTTAATCGTCAACCTGTCAGATTCTCCTAAGATCTAGAAGGGGGGGGAACGGGAGCATGGTCCGGGGGGGGGGATGGAGTAGGCGTCCCTGTCTATCATTGCAAACTAATGAAAATATATAATTCTTAGTCTAATGTCAGCTGTCTAATGTGTACGCATTTTCGAATTGTTCTAAGCCTAGCGTCATCGGCAAAAATTTCATATCATAGCAATAAAGAGAAACAAATTATTTGAAAGCATAATAAATTATGGCGTTTCGAGTTCCGGTAGTTGTCTGCAAGCCAAGGGGGGAGGGATTTTGGTTATCATTTATCATGTTGGCGTGAAGTTGAAAAAGAGGCGTGACGGCCAAGAGAATCGGCAGGGCGGAAATCACCTTGACCCTTGTAAGTGGTCAATGCACCCTGCTGTGGCATGTAAATGTTACCCAACCCGCAAGCCTAGCTTATTTCCTGTTTGTTTTGATTTTAGGTACCTACCTTATAATAGAGGTACTGAAACAACATTTGAACCAATCACATATCAGGAGCATAAGCAATGTACTAGATACATCTCTAGTACAAGCAATAATCAAGGAACAAAGTCATTGATTACAGGGGTCCTTCAGCCTCTCTTGCCAGCTCTACACTAACCCTGTCCTTATTAAACCCTGTTAAGGCACTCAATCCTCTAAATCCGATAGCTATCGCCAATTTTCCATCCACAAATCGTGAATACTATGTACTTTGGTATTCAATACTTCCTTCGCTTCTGCAAGTTTCACTATGTACATGGGTATTGTACTACCGAACTATAGGTACCCAACTACCGACCCTTGCAGTCAAGTACACTAATTCTTTATTTTAGTACGTTACATAACGGGCCGTTGGAGATATCCGCTTCTTTTTATGTGATCAAGATCGATCGATAATACTTTGCAATATGTGAATCATCGTGGCAATATTATATATTACCTTTAATAACTACCTAGTTTATTATTATATACATACTGACAAAAATGTTGCTTGTCCGGTGAATTCTTCTAACTATATGTAGTAGTTGAGTTGTGGTTAAGCACTGTTTAACTACAAGATCAAAATTAAAAGATGTATTATGCTTTGCATTGATATGTATAAGATCTTGCTTAATCTTGATGAACGTCGCTTTAGCCACGTCACACAAACCCCTAATGTGCCGAAAGCTTAACTAGCTTTTCACTTTTCCCCCTTTCGTTTAGGTAGTTAATTGTTTTTATTCAATAGGACCTTCAATGTTTCAGCTGGTATTCAATACGCTATTTCCGCCCGCTCGCTTAAGACGGCTAGCTTAGCGTCACATACCGGCGGGTTTAAAGAAAAAGATGTTACGCTTACAAGACGCTATTCTGGACTACCGGTACCGGGAACTGCTCAACCCGAAGCAACCAAAAATTTCTTATCAAAATATACTTGCCCACATGTGACAGTGATGTAACCTGTGGTGCCCTATTTTTCGTATTTTCTACGGATGAGAATAGTTTTTGTTCCTAGGGGGAAGAAGGCTTACGCACGTTGCCCGATATGTATCGTACAGAATATTATGCAGGAAGATAGGCTGGCCTCCTACTTGCCGCGCTCTCCGAAAGCCCTAGCGTAACCGTAACCTGGTTTTTTAACTTGGAAACATTTTAGTAACAGTTTCTGAGACATTTTTGGACCCTCTAGGGCATCTGATGCTCTCGATGCCGGGTAGACCTGGAGGGCTGTCCAGCAACCTAGCAACCTAGCAACCCAGCGCACCGTCACCATACACGCTATTCTCCACAAAGAGCACGGTCGTTTACTTGACTTGGAAGGACTTACAGCTTTGACTTTACTAGATCGTGGGATTCCTCCTAGTTTGGACATATCTGAATCCAGAGGAACGGAACGATTAGTCAATGATTCAGCGATGTCAATCACTACCTATTTTGACATGTCATCTCCTAGCTCGATGATAAATGAGCAAGTAAAGTAGCATAATGCCTAGACTTACAGTAAGTACCTTACCCATGTAGCAGCAGCAGGGAAAGAAGTTCCGCACAGCACGGATAGACAAAGGGTGGGCGGGCACCTTAGGGCTTCTTCTCTCTCCGTTGTTAACTGCTACACAACTTGAGGCTAGACCATGTCATCCTTCATCAAAATGATATCACAACCCGGGGCGCGGGTTAGGCTGCTTCCTGTCTTTCAGCTGGACTTTCCTAACATATATGCGTGCGGGAACGTTGCGGATAACTGCCGTATCTTGTGAGACCTTTACATGATGTTGCCCAGCGAAACACATGTTGATATTTCATGCCAATCTTTCATGCCAGTACAAGAGATTAATAACTTACATACAATAGATCCCAACTT
Organism: Daldinia decipiens; assembly: GCF_022478715.1. NCBI lineage: Eukaryota > Fungi > Ascomycota > Sordariomycetes > Xylariales > Hypoxylaceae > Daldinia > Daldinia decipiens. The sequence continues at coordinate 548,840 of NW_026054563.1, read as the reverse complement.
TTACAACCTTCACAATTTCCTTTGTCCAGATCCAACCAAGATGTCGACGACGTACATCCTAGGCTCTATTAACCAGAGCCGTGGATCAACTTATGACTTTTCATCAGAAAGTCCCCTAGCCGAGATTCAATCATCTAGGCCCTCTATTGCAGATCTAATATACCTTCATCTAACATGGTCGACGCTCTGGTTTACGTTACTATGTTTTTTCGTCGTATTAAACATCAAGAACATGCCGTTTATGTGGCACGTAAGTAACTCTCGTCTTATACTTATACTATCGTGAAGCTAACATACTCTGAAGCTTCGACTTGTTAATGCTTTCCGTTTTATCTTACGAACACAACGGCCAGCTGTGCCGCTCACACCTGCTCATATCTTTCAACCTATCATCACCTCTTCCACGGCGCAACTCATGGAGATTGACTTCAACATGCACAAATCTAATTCATCATATTTCGCGGACGTTGATATCGCACGAACTCATCTAGTCTGTACATTATTTGCGAAGGGCATCGATCAGATGCGCGGTGGAACCGCTGCATACACCGGGTCTAAGAAGCCCGTGTTCGGCCTTGCGCTCGGCGCTGTATCGTGCAACTTCAAGCGCGAAGTACGTCCGTATGAAGAGTACGAAATGTGGTCTAAAATTCTATCCTGGGACGAGAAATGGATCTATATCGTAACCCACTTTGTCCGCAAGGATGCCGCCAAGCCAAAGAATTATTCACTATACCCCGAGCAGTCACCAAGCCGGAGTCGACGGAATAGCACTGCAGAATTGGACGAGGACCAACTTCGTTACTCGAGTCTTGACAGTGTATCGCCCAACAGCAGCGACATGGAAAATGAGGTCAAACCGGACCAGCATATCTTTGCCACAGCTTTGAGCAAATGCGTCTTTAAATCTGGCCGTAAGACTGTTTCACCGGAACTCATGCTACAGATTTCCGGGTTATTACCGGCGGATAGCTCCGAGGAGAAAACTTTAGACGAGGTCACAATGCAGGCCATTGAGACGCGGAGGCAAAAGGGGCTTGAGACCGCACAGCTCCTTGCCGGCCAGACCCAACAGAATCTCGAGGCCGAGTTCGCAGGTGCAGACTGCGAGGCCTTGGGAAGACACACGGACGGTGCAGGCATTGTTGGAGTAGTCAACACTCTCATGCAGCTTGCGCGTTTGAAAAAGACGCAATTATTATGATCGTCTCGTATCACGTCTCATTGTCATCAACATTGATTACGGTGGCGTTCCCAAGATATATCACTTGCATTCCATCCATCTATAGCGACAGCTTCATTATTAATGTACCATATCCCTAGCATACGGCACCCTACATACTCACATACATACCTTGCATCATGTATGTAGTTGAAAGTATAATGAGCTAATATAATACGTACATGTCAATGTAACATAGACAGAATAAAGCTCGGTCCCTTTGGAACGATTGGTCATAGTAGTCACATATCTAGGGGTCATACATAAGGGCGGCGGTTGCGTATTCTGATAATATTAATATATTCTACCTATCTAATCTTAATACGAGATGACCCCCAACTCTATCTCGCAGTTGGAGAAGCTTGGTTCGACCACGTCGGTCGCGTGTGCGCGTGGGAGTAAACAGGACGAAGCAAAATGTTACATGTGTAAGTATTTTGTAGTTATTCCCGACTTTGCGACTTTGCGACTTTGAGACCGAATTTAAGGGTAACTCAAAATAATTTCTCCTCTCCATTGAAAAAAAAAGCCAGGGACATACCTAGGTTAGTTTAGTGTCAAGATAGATAGGGTTACGCTGGGATCCAAAAGAAGCCTGAATGTTACGTAGCGAGATAAGAAACAAGCTATTTTTATTTTTAGTTATACCTATCTACCAACCAATAACTCTTAACTGTTGAAAGCCGTCAAGCTAACTCTTAGCTGTTGAAAGCTGTCAAGCTATTAGCTTGTGTTGATAGCAACCATTTTTTATTGCCTACCTATGCTTTGTATAAACAGACTATCACGGTGTACCCCTATAAAGCGTAGTAAGTAAGTAGAATTTAATAGCCTAACAAAGCATCCTCGATATTCAGTAGTTCCGACGAACATGCAGGTAGGGGCAAATCGAACCATGGTAAGGAACGGAACACTTATGAATCACGTCAATAATAAGCATTGGTGGGATTACGATATCTTGTCTAACCAGTTCTGGGGAAATCCAAAGTTAGGTTATTGCACGAAGGACGGAGACAGACAGCACCGAGTACAATAGTCTCTTCTCGGCAAGCCACGTGGATGGTAAACATCAAAACATCCAATTCGAGTAAGACCTGAGGCTCCATAAGACTCGACGCTAGGGGACTTTTTACATCATGCGAATAATGTCTCTGCTGGCCGTCTTACCTGGTGATATTGTACCTAGGTACACTAGGTAGTCGGTACATCTTGAACCCCTACGCGAACACTACCTACCTACGCATTAGTTGCGCAACCCGGGAACGCAGGTATGCTGTAGCGCCGTTGACTGTGGCATGTATAGGATACATGTGCATGTAGGTAGGAGGTACTTCTGCTACAAGTGTTACGAAGTACTGAAACGGGAAGAGTAAAAAGACTAAAGATTTAGGTACATGAATAGATACATAAATAGGTACTATGTATGTAAGCAAGACTAAGGGATAACAGCGTTCATTTGAGCGGTACATACTAGTCCCGGGCTTCGGTGGCTATAGTAGCTGCTGCAGCTGCTGCGGTGGCTTCGGTCCACATCCGTCACCTACCCACTTTATTAAATTCCAAGACGGCGGGCCGCAGATCTCTTCCCCTTTCAAGCTCCGATTCATGATAGCGTCTTCTTCTTGTCTCTACTGTGGTATCTCTGCTGTCTCGCCCCTGGTATCTCCTACAGGCCAACTCACCCGGCTCACCCAATGCTCTACTCTAAAGACCCCTTGGCTACTCTGGCTACTCTTAAGCTTCATAGCTTAGACCGGCCCTTTTTCAGCTCGTATCCACCGAATCCACAGCAACGGTAGGATCGACATCGCCGCGCTCCAGCGCCAGCTCAACAGCGCTATTGAATCTTGCCAGCTTTTGTTTCGCTTCCTACTATTGGTCCAAGAGTCGCTAAGCTTCTGTTTTGACGTTAATAGTGATCGCCGACCTTATACTCGGAGCTTGTTTGTCATGCATGGTATTTGCTAACGCTTTCTTCATTGTTTTGGGATCCTCTATCGTATGCCGTTTTATCACTCGTAGCTTAGACATTCCAACTTATCCCATGTCGGCAAAGCGGTTTTGTAAACTCTTCCAATGGGAGAGGAGGTAATTTACCGGGATCGAATCATCCAGAACTAGCGCCATCTGCGGGAAAAACAAGGCAGCTTGTTATTCGTGGGGGCTTGCTTGCGCAACTGCGAGCTAAGGTCTAGGCGCAATCGGCATTGGGAAATTAGCATTGAGGTGCCATACCCGCGGAAGAGGTGGACCGAGTAGGTAGGCGTGTAAGTGACGTCGTACCTCCACGGTGAGCCGGTACCTATGTGACTGGGGTAACACGGTCTCCAACGCTCGTTTAGATGTTTTCTTACTGTCTTCACTATCTTCGACTTGGACTTGGGTCCGAAGCTGCACTGGTTATCGAACCTGTCGAACCCGGAAATAATAGTAAATGCGCGATGGAGGAGGACGCCAACCATCGTACCTCGTCAGTGTATCTATCCGCAACTTCTAACGATGGCAGGGTCAGCCTCTCCTCGACGCAATGTGATGGCGATGCTGAATCGAGCCTCCCTCCGCTTCGCGCGGCCTCTCCTTTCTGGCTCGCCGGAGAACTCATCGATGGCGTTTCAAAGTTGAAGTATTCCCACTCGAGGGATATTTCCACGGCCTCGAGCAAAACGTTGAACGGAGGCAGCGAGACGGATAGCCAAGTTTACTTAGACAGGCAGACTACCTTGGCCGATCTTCTGATAGATTCGGCTCATCTCCGGCATCTATCGACTGTTAGAACAGATGACGCCAAGTTCAGAATCGTCTCGTCTACTCCCAAGGAACGGCTCGTCACGCCCGTCGGGGAGCAAAGACACCCTGGGAAACCGGGGCTGCAATTTTGCAAGACTTCGCGGCCGTATAAGCCGGAACCACAAGGAGATAGCGATGGGCGAAGCGAACGGTCCTCCGTCACAATAACCGAAGCTGCCGACCAGAATCAGTTCTTACAGGGAATCCCTTTACTTCTACTCATTATCGGTCTCTCATTAGTCGTTTTCTTAATTTCTATAGATCGAACTATCATAACAACTGTGAGTAAACAGAGAAAGCTTCAAGCTCGGAATAGGAGACTAACATGGAATATAGGCCATTCCTTTTATTACCGCCGAGTTCAAATCTACAGCGGACATTGGCTGGTATGGCTCATCATACCTTCTCACGGCATGCGCCTTCCAACCCGTCTTCGGGCGCGTCTTCACTCTCTTCAACATCAAATGGTCGTATCTTCTTTCCATGTTTGTTTTTGAAATAGGCTCTATCATTAGCGGCTTCGCGCCATCTTCAGCAACATTAATCATCGGACGCGCGATTTCCGGGTTTGGCAGCGCAGGCATCTTAACCGGGAGCTTTGTAATAGTTGCTACGGCTGTACCATTAAACGTTAGGCCGATATATACTGCAGTGGTTGGGTTAATGTGAGCACTTTATAACCCCTGAATGTCAATCACGGCAAGCTAATTTTGTAGGTTCGGTGTTGGCGCTACTGTTGGCCCTCTCATCGGAGGTGTATTTACGGATCTAGTTGTATGTATAACCCCTAAACCGTCGAAGAACCGACATGCTGACATTAATGCAGACATGGCGATGGTGCTTCTGGATTAACCTTCCGGTTGGTGCCGTAACCATCATTGTGATGATACTGGTATATCACCCGCAACCGCGCACGGGGTCCAAGGGGAAAATCACACAGCGTTTGATCAGCCTCGACCTCGTCGGGAATGTAATTCTCTTGGGCGCCGCGGTGATGTTATTCTTGGCCTTGGAATATACTCTCACGGGCGCCGATTGGGCGAGCGCTGAAGTTATCGGTCTGCTCTGCGGTGCCGGCGTGACGGCAATCGTATTAGTTGGATGGCTCCGGTGGAAGAAAGATCGTGCTCTGATCCCGCCCGCAATTGCCAAGCAAAGGACCGTCGCCGCATCATGCCTGATGGCATTTTTTACTTACGGCGCCTTGCTGATCCATACGTATTTCCTCCCGATCTGGTTCCAGTCCATTCTAGGCTACAGTGCCATTCAGTCAGGGGTTGCCATGATCCCGTACTTTGTTGCAAACGCTTTATTTTCCGTATTCTCGGGGATTTTCGTGTCGGTCGTCGGCTACTTCACACCGCCGGCCATTCTCGGCAGCGCAATCGGCACCGTAGGCTGTGGTATTATCACGCTGTTCAACCCGAGCATGAGTACGGCAATGTGGATTGGATTCGAAATTCTCGCGTCGGCTGGATTCGGTATGTCAATTCAGCAGGGCTTTACGGCGGTGCAGACGGTTCTCGGACCGGACGACTTAGCGGTCGGTACTGCTGCCGTCGTCGCGTCTCAATCGCTAGGTGGAGCCATCTTTATATCGGTCGGCAATAGTGTCTTCCAGAACCGTCTCGCGGATCTCATCGAACAGACGGATATTCCAGGCCTTGACGTCCGTGCTATCGTCGGCGCAGGGGCCATCGCCTTCCGAAAGGTTGTCCCGCCCGAGCAGCTTCCCGCCCTACTCAAGTTGTACGACGAAGCACTACATACCGTCCTTCTCGTTGCAATCCCTCTCGCCGGCTTGGCGTTCTTGTCCTGCTGTGCTCTACAGTGGAAGTCCGTTAAGAAGCCAAACAAGCCTATAGCTGCAACGGAAAAGATGTAGATATTATAGGCTATTATAAGTTCTTTTGTTATATTATATTAACCATGGCATGATAGGTTAGGATAAGACAAGTAATGGGTCAAATTTGTATTAATACGGCATATTAATGTTAAGGGGGACGTAGTGTCTAATCTTCCGCGTTTAATGCTTTACCACGCGCTGCCACGCTGCCACGCTGCCACGAGAATGGCGCAATGCAACCCCCGGCCAGTTGGGATCATCAAGCATTAACCAAGCCAGCAGGGCTGCCAGGGTCTGAAATCTGTTAGTGTTTTGCATAGGGTTCTTGGATTAGGAATAATAGGGCAAATCTATTTAGCTTATACGCATATGATAGATATAGTTAAAAGAATATCTTTGTTAGTTGAGCTATACAACATACAAGCGATTGTTTGAAATAAAGAAATCAATCAATTCTTTTTTCTTTGACTCGGTGGCACGATGAATATAATAGGATGTCACTTTGGAAAACTGGACATACAGAATCCTACGGGGTGGGCATATCTGCAAACCCTGGTGATCTTATCTGCGTTTTGGTCAGCACATAAACCGTGCTCTGTTGTTAGACAGAAAAAACAAGAGGCAACCAAACTTCCGGACGAGTCACAAGAAAAAGAAAAAGAAAAAGAAAAAAACCGAAACCCACCGCTGTTCATTCATTCATTCATTCATTCATCCATTCACCCATTCACTTATTTAGTCATTCGTTCATTAAATAATTTCCTTCTTGTCTATTAAATCGCCGTCGCGGCTGGACCGAAATTTCAAGACGTTCTTTTTTAAGGTCTAGAGATCAGCCATATACTGCCATAACTGCCATATCTGCCATGGGGATTCAATGGTGGGAGGATTTCGGCGACAAACATCCTAAAGTTCATGACACTCTGGCCAACGCGGCATACGCCATAAAACCGTATCTGCCCCCAGTCAATTATATCACGCTGCACTATGCGTACTTCATCGGCACCACGATCGTGGCCACGCTCATCTTCTGGGGCGCTTCGGCCCCGAAGTACAGCGTCGGGTGGTGGGATAGCATGTTCATGGTCATGTCGGCGCTGACTGCGTCCGGGCTCAACACCGTCAACGTCAGCCAGTTGACGACGTTCCAGCAGGTGGAGCTGTGCGTGTTGATGATGATTGGGAGCCAGGTGTTGATCTCGTACGTTACGATCGCGTTTCGGAAACATATCTTCGAGAAGCGGTTCGAGGATATCGTCAAGATGGAACGCGAGAAGCGGAAGAAGAAGGTGTCGGGAACCGGTGCTATCGTCGGCATGACGGGTGCTATGTTTGGGCTGCAGGTCATGTCGTCGTTTGGAAAGGGGCGCGCCGGCGAGAAGGCCCGGCCTACTGGCCACGTGAGGAACCTGTCTTCGTCAACCAGGAGGGCGCTTGCTGCCGAGGAGGGAACTATTTCAGAGATCGACGTCGAAAATGCGAGGGGCCAGCACCACGTTGGTTTCCTGGAGCCCGTCCAAGAGGGCAAATCCCTCGAAGGCCACTCGGCGACAACCGCGCATTCGATCTACCAGACGCAATCTCACCAGAGCGGAGCGACGAGACGACGCTCTGGAACGGCGGAATCGAGGACGGCGTTCGAGGGGTTCAACGTGCAGACGTTTCTAACCGAGCAGAAGCGCAACATCGGGAGGAACGGGCAGTTCTTCAACTTGTCGGAGGACCAACGAGAGTACCTCGGCGGCGTCGAGTACCGCTCGCTCAAATTCCTGTCTTTCTTCGTCATCGTCTACTTCCTGCTGTGCCAATTCTTCGGCGCCATCGCTCTCGGCGCCTGGATGTCCGTCTACGCAGCCGACACCGCCGCCGTCAACGCCCAGAACCCGTGGTGGGCGGGCATCTTCCTGGCCATATCCTCGTACAACAACGCCGGCTTCACGCTCCTGGACGCCGGCTTCATACCCTTCCAGTCTTCGTATTTCCTGCTCGTCGTCGTCACGCTGCTGTCGCTCGCGGGCCCCGCGGCTTTCCCGGTTTTCATGCGGTTTATAATATGGAGCATGTCGACCCTCCTGAATCTTTGTTCCAAAGATAGGGAGTACGGCGTCTGGAAGGAGGGCTTCGACTTTATCCTGAAGTTCCCTCGTCGCGTGTATACCAGTTTGTTTCCGGCCAAGGATACTTGGATGTTTGCGGCTACGTTTGGAGCGTTTGTGATAGTGGATTGGGTCTTGATTCTGCTTCTCAGCATTGGAAATCCGACTATGGATGCTATTCCCGTCGGCCAGCGGATCTTTGACGCGCTCTTCCAGGGATTCTGTAAGTGTCTTCCCTTATGACAATAATACTTGGTGATTTAGAGAGGATCTTGAACTAACGGGCTGAACAGCGATTCCTTCGGGAGGATATGCCATAGTATCACCCTCAGCCATGTACTTCGACATTCTAGTACTTTGGCTCGTCGTGTACTATACAGCGGCCTACCCCCACATCATCACCATGCGAAACTCCAACGTCTACGAAGAACGATCATTGGGTATCTACGAAGGCGACCAACCTGAGGAGGAACAACTCCACTCTGCAAGCAGCAGTATCGTCGAGGAAGATGCTGCCAACATCCTAGATGAAGCCGGACTCCAGCCAGTCACGACCAACAATAAGAACTGGGACGCGGTCTCGCGAGCGCCGACTACCAAATCCATCAAGATGCTCTATTCTGTCGGTCGACGCGGCACAGCATTCGTAGGCCGCCAGCTCCAGCGTCGTATGACGGCCTTCCAAGGCGTCGGCGTCTCCGCGCCCGCGCCCGCACCGGCGATCAAGCCGCTCAGCCGGGCCAAAACTATGGACTTCGGGCGAGCCTCGGTGCACTCTCTCCTCAACCACCCGCCGGCCGGCCCCCCCAGCTTAGTCTCGCAGCAGGTGCGCGGCCAGCTCAGCCACGACGTGTGGTGGATCGCGCTGATGCTCTTCCTCATCACGCTCATCGAGACGAGCCACTCGCTCACCGACCCGGTCTCGTACAGCGTCTTCAACATCTTGTTCGAGATCGTCTCGGGCTACACGAATATCGGCATCAGTATCGGCCTGCCCGACCAGAGCTACAGCTTGAGCGGGGGCATGCACACGGGAAGCAAGATCATCATGATCTTGGTCATGCTGAGAGGTCGGCACAGAGGCCTGCCCGTCGCGCTGGACAGGGCCATTCGGCTGCCGGGGAAGAAACTTGCCGAGTACGAGGAGGAGGACGCCGAGATCCGGAGCATGTCTGCTTTTTCGCGTTGAGCTTAGCGCCATGATTGTTTTGAATACGAACGATGCTATCAGCATGCTTCGTAGATAAATCGGGTGCTTTGACGTCTAACAGTCGCCACTAAATATTTTATGTTTTTCCTTTGTCGTATTCTTCACCCCTTTTTTAGATCTGTTTTCTATCGAGATATCAACGCGATTAGACGGAGTAATAGAGGCAAGTATTGCGGTTCAAGGGCCAGGGACATATTTGAACTTTGGCTTGAGATTAATCAGGCGTTATAAGCGAGCGGGCAATACACACACACGGTTACGAAATATAGAAGTTATTGAATTCATCAGAGGCTCGCCTTAGTCATAGTTAGTACGTATGATAACTAGATTTTATCATGCGTAAGACATAGAGCTATACCCTTACTGGGCTTTACTGCTAGTTACGAGAATGAAAAGATGTTTTCTCGTATGAGCTTAGTATGAGAGTGTTCTTAATACTCAGGTGTCTAGGTGCTTCTCCTGTTAAGATCGGCCGTGATAATTTACGTCTAGAACTAGTCTACTTATACAAACGTTGTAATCCGTAACGGTAAAAACATATAACACTTTATGATAAGAAAGCAGAATGTCGAGATTGAGATGACCATGATTTATCCTCGTCACTGCATACCTAACCTAGGTAAGTTGTCCCCGAGCATCTCCGGCACCCCTTCCGGCTTGACCCACATACCGACCGGCTAGTCATACGCCGACCGGCATCCGAGCGTAGCTTCCTTGGCTTGTTCGGGCTTGTAGGATGTTATTACACCCGTGTCTAGCCAGATGACCGCAGATAGCTTGGTTTGCCCAGGCTCTTAGAGAACCCGACGTCAAGAGCACTGGTGATCCGTACCTGTGATATGATAGCGTGGTCGTCCAACCCATGTTTGCGCCTTTGAATATCTTCACACCTAACCAAGCAAATTTCCACCAAAACCCGCCCGGTTAGCTCAATCGGTAGAGCGTGAGACTCTTAAGGTTCTCGTGGAAACGAGAGAAAAGAAATCTCAAGGTTGCGGGTAAGTCTAGATATAAATAATCCTTAGGATGGTCATCCTCGTACTAACCCGTTGCCATAGGTTCGACCCCCGCATCGGGCTCAATTCCTGATGCTTCTCATTAATTTGAGAAAAATCAACCTTCCTTTTTTTTTCTTCTTCTTCTTTAATTTTTGTGCGCGTGTAGGAGCGCGCTAAGGCTACGGTTCTAAACAGGTCTACCCTTGTTACCATAGATGTGTATTAACAGATGTGTATTGACATTCCCGAGGCCAATCCATAATATCCATAATAGTTCCATAGAGATCCGGCTAAAACTTATTAGGGCTGTCGGACCTATATTTTTTCTATGTTATCGTCTGAGTTAATAGATCCGGCCTCTCTACCACGTTGCTCGGCTTCTTCCCCTGCTGCTAGCTAAAAGCGATTCGTTTACCCAAGACCGTCGAGTTGTATATTAGAGGTCTATTTTATGGACCAGTACGAGATATCACTGACCGACTGCGTTAAAACATATAATATTGAATTGATTAATTGACCGTCGGTTCTCGCAATCGCGGTACAAGTTTCGGGTATATACCAGAAATGAAAAGAACTCAAATCGGTTGTCAAAAGTAAAGCTAGGGGGGGTGATATGTATTAATAATTATGATGATATAGCGTCGTATAAGCGAACAATAATGCTCTGCGGTAGCTTGCTCTTTGTATATGTGGTAAACCCCTATTCACCAGACACATCGCGTGTATCTGCTCCTGCTTCACCGCTAAAACACATCCCTTCAGTCGAAATCCCCCCACGTCTCGATTATGACATCCCTCTCGCCTATCCGGACATCGGCTCTTGGTCTTCGTCGGGACGAACGGCCTGACGAGTAACCGGCTGTATGTCGATGACCGGATCCATGCCCAGCTCTGGCTCCGCTTCTGTAGTATGAGCCATGGCTTGGTGCCGAAGAGCTCATGCAATTACCCATGGTATTTTTACCCTGGCTTTGGTGAGATATCCGCAATACAGTGCTTGTGTTGTGCAGTCTCTAGTAGTGCTAGGAAAGTAAGTGGTTGTTTTCTTGTTGGGCTTGTCGGTTGGAGATGGTGGTTATGAGATTGAGGGACAGGGGGTCAAGTTATAGGTTACGATGCAGGACGAGCAAGAATAAGGAAAGAGAGTAGATATGTAATTATATTTCATACAGCCTCTCTTCGTGGCAGCTGATCTGGACGGTATGCCTACCATGTCACCAGACCCCCTGGTCGTGTCTGACAAGGCAGACAAGTGACTCAACAGGCTATAGTTGATAAGGGGAGTGATTAAGACTATATAAATCATTCGCAAAATTGAATAGAAGCTCTTTTAGTTTTCACCGACGTCTATTCAATAAGTTAAATCTCTTTCTATGAAGTGCAGACCTGTGTATGGTTTCTTGTATATAATTAGGTATCCAACTAGGTAATTAATAATTGCTACATCTAATATGTGAGGCTCAGTCACATGATCGACATCATTCTCAACCAACAACATTAGCAAATCGATGCAAGGAGAAGTCGAATAACTACCTAAACTAAGATCAATAACCGGGTTTGCGATCCTCGTGGAATATCCTGCAGCCTATAAAGCTCGATTAAGGGCAATATTTGTGAGTTGTTGAACAACTTTATCATGCATACAAATCTATTTACGTCGTATTTATCTAGGGTGGCTATTGAATATCGATATATAAGAGACGGAATAATTTGCTTTATAATAGGTATCTGGAAATATCGAGTAACTCAGGTCAACGTGCTTCGGCCAGAGAAATGGCTTTGTGGTTCCGCAAGGGATCCGAACCCAAGTCATAGAAACCAATGACTAGGTTAGGCAGATATACATACTAAACTCATTCTTTGTCATAGATGTCTCATCACAAGTCACGATACAATCAATAAGGAGTCTGGTATGCCTAAAGTTAAGTTTGTGACCATTATGACACAACTCCATAGCCACCTACCTTCTAGAGACCTAAAACATTCAGGTTAGACTCTGGATCCGCTTAGCAGAAAGAGACCATATAAACCTTACCTTTTAACAGTATATTCTCCTATTTTCTGGTCTTATATTGTCCCTCATCGCCAGCCTATCGCTCCTAGCCGCCACTCACATACAACCCCAACCAAAAAAAAAGCCCATATCTTCTTACCTATCGTCAGTCTAGGAGTCTACGCAAGCATATCCCCGCTGCTAACCTCGTCTTACGCACCGCCTGTAACAACAAGACTAGAGCAGAGCACTCATGGGTTGCTGCCTTAGCTGCCCTCGCGGCAAACCCCAGGAGACATCTGAAGCTAGGGATGGGATACCGCTGCAGCAGTCTCGATCGTCCGCAGTCGCCCCCCCGCCCAAGACTTCAAGCAAACGTTCATGCATGTGCTCATGCAAGCGGAAGCGAAAACACGACATCGATGACTGCGATGCACTGGACTGCATGGTATGCTTATGCTGTTGCTGGATGGCATGGTGCTCAGATTGCTAGCTCTACTTGTTTAGCTGGTCCTCTAGGTAGGGCTGTGCTATGAGATATTAGCCCTTGAATTTCCGTGTTTTTGATTGCTAGTGGGTTGGATTATGGTGTTATACGTAACACTTTATCAGAATATAAATTATATGAACTGTTGAGATTTTAATCTGTATTATTGCCCCTGGCATTATGTGAGCACACACGACATCCTACCCCACATCGACTCAGCTCCTAAGCTCCTGAACTCCTAATGTACATGTATATAACAACTATCGTATGTATTTGTAAGCAGCTTCGAAAAGGGGGACTAGTATGTATGTACATACTAACTACCTCTATGTACATAATTCATAACTCCCTAGCGGCCGAAAAGTAGTGTCCCGTCAGTGTTTACGCCGAGTTTCCTAAAATATTCCAGGGTTTAGTCTTCCGCAAGATGCCCGCAATTCCCCGCCAGAAAGCCTGCATCGCCTGTGCGGACTCTAAGCGCAGATGCGATAAGCAGCTCCCCGAGTGCCAGCGGTGTCTAGACAGAGACGTGGACTGCGTTTACCCGCAACCTAAGAGGCGACGGAGAAATCCGACTGCGCGTGCTAGTCAGCCCGAGGAGCTTCCCGCCATCCAGAACCATGCCGACGCCGATGTTCCGGGCGACGGTCTCGATTTCGGGGACTGGGGTGCTATGGGAGTCGCCGATCTGGACGTCTCCCTGTCGGACGTGATAATGCCATACATCCCATCCCCACCGGCGCATATAGCCAGCCAGCCAACCCAGAGACTCGCGCTTGAACACGACGATATCTCCAGCACGCCATGCCCCTGGTTTCTCGGGGACGAGACGTGGATCATGCAGCACAACCAAAAACAACCGGCTACGTCTGCCAATCTCGAGTTAGAGCCCTTCATCCGCGCGGTAGAAGAAATGCTGCATTCCTGGGTCCGGAACGGCTATAATAGCTTTATTCATCGGCGGTTGTATGATAAAGGCATGCCTGTGTGTCTCCAGGACGCCTTCACGACACTTGCGACGTATGTCGGCCGCACACCAGTGATGAAGGAGACGATACTGCAGATTGCAGAGTGGCGTTCATCCGCACTCGCCAGCCAGGGCCCATGTGCTGCCGGTGGCTCACAAGGCATACGGGCACAACTGGCACGTGTGCACGCCCTGTTCGTCTACCAATTCATACTGCTATTCGACGGCTCGGTGCGTTCGCGCGCGCACGCCGAGAAGCAGCAGCCAACGCTGCGGCAGTGGGTGACCCAGATGTGCGAGGTGGCAAAGCGATACAGAGGAGAAGATGTTTTCGCCCAGGACAATCGGCAGCCTCAATGGGCCGTAAGTAGGTTTGACAGAGAATACGACGCGTCTTCGAAGATGTGGCAGCTGTGGATTTTGATCGAAAGCGTACGGCGCTCGCAGCTCATCGTCGATACTATCTCCAACATATACGATACCCTGACTAAGGGGTGGGCTGACTGCACCGGTGCTGTTATGTTTACAGCTCGTCGTGGACTGTGGGAAGCGGACTCTGCGGTGAAGTGGTTTGAGTTGTCTTCGGCGGAAGAGCCGCTGTTCGTGCCGTCTCTGCAGCCTGGACCGCTTATCTCGCAGTACAATGCCGACGAGTTTGATGATCTAGTAAAGGTGATTTGGACGTGTATAATTGGCACGGATAAGATGAAATGTTGGATTGACAAGAGTAACAAGATAATTGGAGTGTAGTATATCCTATAATAATCCTATAATATAAACATCCTAATCATGCCACTGGGTTTGAATACTCGTAGTGAATTCTTTTGACTTCTAATGTGATCTATAGACTGGCTTAACTACGCTAAGACGTTGAAATTCATAATAATCAATACTTCAACTCAAATCGTTTCTCAAGATAGCCTTCTCATACTAAGTATGTTCTAAAATTAAAGCTTGGTTGACTTCGGCCTACGAAAGGGGGCTTTGTAGATTCCCCTCACCGACTAAGTTGAAATATTAATATTATTCAATAACATTAAAAGACATTAAAGCGTTATAGTGGTAGTATATTACACCAGTTTCGTTTCAATAGTCTCTGATAGAATTATGTATCTTGTAAGCCAAGTCAAAACTCCAACAAGACAGAAACATTAAGTCATCACAATCCACAACTTAACAACAATCGCTTACTACCTATGAAAAATATTATTTCGGCGTAAATAACCACCCGAGAATATTAGCAGAAGGGCGCGTGTTGCTAAAACCCAAGGTCTGCATCAGTCCTTTTAGTTATGGCGGGCAGGATGCGGCCAATTTGCGGAAAAGTTGCGGAATTATGGCGGAATCTCCAATCAATCGATCACGTCACCAAGGGGGGGGTTCCCAATATGAGCAGCCCCGAGAAAAATAACTTTGAAGTATTCAGGGTGATTTCAAAGCAAGCCTTATGGCTGATTAAACGAAAACGAGGGCATGATGCTCGGTGTGAAATATTAGGGGATGTAGATGTCGCCTGTGTTATAAAGTCGACGGACCACCACGCAATTCTGTAAAGCACATCTCATTCCATATCATCTCAAAGTAAAATCATCTACAGCCAAGTCTTTTAAACACCTTTGCTTTAACCAACATGGCTCCCTCAGTACCTGTAAAGATCGTTCTCGGCACCCACACGGTACGTACGTCTTATCGCCTACGAGGTACTATTTTATTTCTAACAACATGATTATAGGTGGGCAGCAAAGTCAACAACCCCGGAATTGCTCACTTCGACAGCCCAGAAGAAGTTCAAGCTCTTCTAGATGAATTCTACAACCGAGGCTACAGGGACATCGACACCGGGCGCAACTATCTCGGCTCCGAGGAGCGCCTCGGGCGAGCCGGGGCCGCGTCCCGATTCATCATCCACACGAAGGTCAGGGACGGCCCTCCTGGGTCTCACGCGCCTGCGAAGATCGAGCAGAGCATCAAGATATCTCTCGAGGAGCTCAAGACCCCCAGCGTAGAGACTATGTACCTGCACGTGCCCGACCGCCAGACGTCCATCGAGGACGCGGCGAAGGCGATCAACGAAGGCATCAAGCAGGGCAAGTACAAGCGATTCGGGCTGTCCAACTACACCGAGGACGAAGTGCAGAAGTTCATCGACGTCGCCGAGGCGAAGGGCTACGCAAAGCCCGACTTGTACCAGGGGCATTACAACGCGCTGGTCAGGGGAGGCGAGAAGGCGCTGTTCCCGCTCTTGCGTCGACATGGCATCTCCTTTTTCGCTTACAGGTAAATCAATACCGGATTTTTTCTTTTTTCTTTTTTCAAAAAAAAAAAGTCTTCAGCTGCTTAACTGACGCCGGCGTTAGTCCTGCCGCAGCCGGTATTTTCACGGGCAACGCCGGAAAATCAACCACCTCGTCGCGGTGGAAAGACGATGTAAGTCCCCTAACCTAGTATCTTATCTAGGTAGCCAGTAACACACCGACCATCCTTCCTAACACCATCCACCCCAGAACCAAATCGGAAGACTATACAGCACCATCTACGGACAGCCCCCGGTCCAGGCGTCCGTCGACGTGGTCCGAGCCGCGGCGGAGAAATACGGGATTAGCGGACACGCGGCGGCGCTGCGGTGGACGACGTTCCATAGCGTCCTAGACGGAAGATATGGCGACGGCGTCATCTTCGGCGTCTCGAACTTGGACCAGTTGAGGAAGACGCTGGATGCGCTTGAGGATGGCCCGCTCCCTGCTGAGCTGGCGGATGCTATCGAGGTTGTTTATGCTACGGTTGAGGGCTCTGGACCGCCTTATCATCTATAGGTACCTAGGTAGGTAGTTATTCTGTAATCATAAAGGATAGCTAAGAGTATTTTCGTGTTTTGGGGAGAGTATAAAATGAGTTATACAGACTGATGGAGCAATGTCTTCTAAACTACGATCCTGCTCTAACGATTAAACAATATCCCGATCGGTTGGATGATTGTTTGAATTTCGGAATATAAACTTGATGCATGTGGTTCTCAAGTTGATATTGAATGCTTATAGGTACTGTGTCTTTTAAGCAGAGCAGTTTTACAAACATTCAAGTCTTCAGGTTATTTATAGTCGAGCCGTATGTATCTAAGTGTATAAGTCCTTATTGAGATAACTTACATACTACATGTATGTATGTATGTATGTATCTCATAAGTTAGGTACAATACATGGGCTGTCCCTGCAAGTAGCGCTATCGCGTCTAACAGATCGCTACCTAGGTATGTACTAGCGCAGGTACTCGGAAGTTTTAACCGCAGCCGGAAAGAAAAAGCTACAAAGTACGAAGTACATAGGTACTTGGCCAATTTATTATATGGAACACACTGTCCACTTTCTCTAAACCCTGCCACGTCAACTTCGCGGTCGTAATGTGTCTTGACGTTCTAATGTCGGTGGGATGAGGCCCGGTGTATTGCTGCAAGTCTCGATGGGTTATATAAAAGAATCCCTTCGATGGGCTCGTATCGGGACTATTGCACTGCTTGTGTTCCTTCTCTCGGCTCACGTTTTTGCGTACGAGGAATTGTCAGATGATGCGCTTCGCTATATTCCCAGCGGCGCTCACGACTTCGACATCAAGACTGGGTCTCTCTTGTCGCCTATATTAATACCTCGAGTACCTGGCACCCCGGGTTCTATTGCCGTGCAGCATCACTTTGTCGACTTTTTCTCTCGGCAACTTCCGAAATGGAATATCGACTGGCACAACTCGACGGCAAAGACCCCAGCTACAGGTAGCACGGATGTTCCCTTTAAGAACCTCATCATCACCCGCGATCCGCCGTGGGCGCAAGCCGGGGATGTTGGTCGCTTGACGCTAGTTGCGCATTACGATAGTCTCTATCGCCCGGAGGGATTCGTCGGGGCTACGGACAGCGCCGCTCCCTGCGCCGTGTTGATGCACGTGGCTCGAAGTATCGATGAAGCTCTAACGAAAAAATGGGGGGCTATGGAGGAATCTGGCGACGCCGGCCTCGGACTAGAGGAAGAAAAGGGCGTCCAGATTCTACTCCTAGATGGAGAAGAGGCTTGGGTCAGCTGGACTGACTCAGACTCTCTTTATGGTGCTCGAGCACTTGCGGAAAGCTGGGACTCCGAGTTGCACGCAAGTAGCTCGGCATATCGAACCCGTCTGGATTCGATCAATCTGTTTTTACTCATTGATCTTCTCGGAGCAGCGGATCCCCATGTCCCTTCGTACTTCCAATCGACGCATTGGGCCTACCAAGGCATGTCCAGGATAGAGGATAGAATGCGGAAACTAGGTCTTCTCAAGACCAAACCAAAAACCCCATTCTTGCCGGACTCAGATAAACAAGCATCACAGTTCACCGAAGCATACATCGGGGATGATCATGTGCCTTTTATGGTGCGAGGAGTTGAGGTGTTGCACATCATCCCCTCGCCATTCCCGGGTACGTGGCATACTATGGATGATGACGGCGAGCATCTGGATATAGACTCTTTGGACGACTGGGCAAAGATAATCACTGCGTTTGCGGCGGAGTGGATGGAGCTGGATGCTTTTATAAGCGAGCGGCCTTCAGGGGAGAAGGAGCAAGTTATTAGGAGCAGATCAGAGCTATAAACTTGGTATGCCTTATGATATTTGCTAGAATGCTACGTCTACCAGATAATAAAATACAGAATTAAAAGGGGTGAACGGAATACGAATGAAACTATTACAAAGACCGTGTGGGTTGTATAAGCCTTGACACTGTATGACCATCTGCAATAGGTACCTACCTACCTACCTATCTAGGTAGGTATTCTATATTCTTATCGATAAACAGAAACCACGTCAGCCACTACGACCTTCACTAAAAAAAAAGGTGGAACGGGTATTGTGTTCAATTGAAGGAAGCTCCAGCAAGTCACTCAGCAAGTCACTCAGCAAGTCACTTAGTGGGTAGCTGTTGCAACATTGAACAACTCCTCCGAGCTGCCATTGCACCACTACCACCACTACTACCACCAACACCACCAACACCACCAACACCACCAACACCACCACCACACTCAAGACAGCCCAGCCCAGCCCAGCCCAGCCCAGCTGAACAATGCGATTCCTACACTCGTTCGCAGCGCCCCTCCTGCTGCTAGCTGCCGGCGCCGCTCAAGCAGCTCCTTCGTCCTGGGGCTTCGAGGATGCGAAGCTCACCGTGACGGCCAAGAAGACCGGGGCCAAAGAGCCGGATGTTAGACAGTATGTTCGAGATGAATTATTCGGTAGAGATGGCAGCAGCACATTGTATTGGATTGGATGAGACTGGATTTGAAGGCTGATTAGCAAATTCCACGTTATAGGTTCAACGACAAGACACCAGCCCTCCCGACTCCCGTGGTATTCGATAGCTCCGACAGCTTGAAGATCATCTTGACAGCCAAGGAGAACGGCAAGGGAAAGCGTCCTCACCAGGCATTCCTCGTGCTGCGCGAGCCGGGCTCCGGGCTCGAGGCCCCGTTCCCGTTGACGGTGAAAGACAATGGCAAGGCGACCGTTGAGATTGTGCGTCCAATATTTCCCATCTACTACTACTACTACTACTACTACTACTACTACTACTACTACTACTACTACTACTACTACTACTACTATTACAACTATTGTGTTCTAACACCCCCCACCCCCCCACAGAAACACAGCGACCTCCCCCTCCAACTCGCCATCGCAACGGCCCCCCTTAAAGCATCCCTAGTCCTCGCCTCCTTCGGCTCCTCCGCCGGCCTCGTCAAGGACGTCTTCGACGTGGACGTCGTGCGCGACCCGGCCGCCAAGCCCCTCGTCTACGAGAAGCCGCTGCGCTACGGCAAGCGAGACGAGATCCACCACATCTTCCGCGACGACCCCAAGAGCCCGCCCAAGCTCATCTCTATCGTTTTTGTTTTCGCCGTCTTGGCTACCGTTCCGCTCCTGCTTGCTTCCGTACGTATTTATTGATCCCGCTGCCCCTCCTTCCTTTTCTTTTTTTTTGTTACGTTATGTTGTCCACGATAGCCCGGTATAACGGCAGAAAGAGGGCTTTGCTAACACGGAATGCAGTGGGGTATCGTCGGCGGCAACCTCTCGCATCTGCCCACGGCGCTGAGCGCCGCCCCCGTTGCGCACAGCACTTTCCTGGGATCTATCGCCGCTATGGAGCTTGTCTTCTTCCTGTACTATTCTACGTGGAACCTTTTCCAGACACTACCTTTTATCGGCCTTGTTTCCGTCAGTATTTTCTTTAGCGGTTCCAAGGCCCTCGGTGAGGTCCGGCGCCGCCGGCTGGCCGGGGAGAGGTGAGTGGGATCTACTTAGTAGCTGGCTACATGTCGTTATCGGTAGTGGGTTACCATGCCAGGGTGTGGATATAAAGGGATGAAGGGGTTCTCTGATTCGCGTGGCCTGGAACGCGCGCGATTTGATGCCAATCTATTTGTGGCGTCGACGCGCGAAATACAAGGACTGTTAAAATTACGGTAGATAAATAAAAAAGAATGTATAACAGGACTAAAGCACTTCTTTTATATCTATGTCAAGCATCGTTGTCCTACTCTTACCTTCCAATCC
This sequence comes from Daldinia decipiens, assembly GCF_022478715.1. Lineage (NCBI taxonomy): Eukaryota > Fungi > Ascomycota > Sordariomycetes > Xylariales > Hypoxylaceae > Daldinia > Daldinia decipiens. The sequence goes on along the minus strand of NW_026054563.1, from coordinate 528,655 downwards.
CTCTTCCGTCCCCTCCTTTATTCTTAAACTCGAACAACCTAAACTACCTAAGCTGTAGATACAGTAAGCAGGTGAGTATCACAATAGTACGGACAATAAAACCTCACTGCCTAGATTTAGAAAGAAGAGCTTTCTTTTTTTGCTTTAGTTCATTTCATTTCTATCCCATTTCTATTCAGAACACCCCTACCATCGCAATGTAAATGCAATCGCCATTAATTACCGCGCCCTCTCTTAGTAATCCGAGAGGTGCCCTACCCAACCCCAGCCCGCTGTTGAGCACAAGGTCGAGGGAATAATCCTATCGTCCGTATATGTACACGGTCTAGCCCCCGCTTTGTATCTCAGCCAGACTCCCTCTCCTATCCTATGTCCTTCCCAACCTAGGCTCCGTAGCTACGAAGTCGCGCTGTCCGATGCGCCGAGTGAAGCTATGCCTGCCTATCTACATAGTCCTGTTTCTTTTCTAGTATATTACAACAAAGTAATGCAAGAGCGGAGAAAGGCTAGCTCCCGCGTAGAAGCCAGCGCCGATCCCTGTGATAAAAGGGGGCGTCTTTCCAGAATCGTACGTCGTATCCACTATATCCCCAACTCCATATCTCCCTACCGCATACGCGCAACCGACCGAACCGACTTATCTACTGAGACTTTTTCCCGTTGGCCGTGCCGTTCGCTAGAAGCTCCTGTTTCCGCTTGTTCTCAAGCTGCTTCTCGTGGGGGATGGTGAGGCAGTTGATGCCGAGGAAGTTGCATATGCTGTTGGTGACCAGGTACGCCCAACGGGAGTACACGATGAACGCGAACACGAAATAAGCCCACAGGTAGTAGTGCTCGAGGTCGGCGGAGATAGGTGCGAGTCCGAACCGCGGGAGGTTGCCTAGGAAAGCGCCACCCACTAATGGCGCCAGCATCACGGTCCAGTACGGGAACGGTTGACGGGTAAGGTGAGCGAGGATCATCTTGGTCGTCATACGCCCGAACACGAGCGACATGGTCAGGCAGAAGAGCACCAGGTGGTTCTCGCGCATAAGTGTCGAGTGCGGCGAGTACAGCCATGCACCGATCGAGAAGGTATACACGGCCATGGGAATCCACTCGAGGAATACCGGGAGGACTGGGAGATTATCCCGTCGTCTTGCCTTAACGACGTTGAGAACACAAAATGGCATGTGACCCAAGACGAGTGAGGCCACAATCACGAGGATCCAGATATCACGAATCGAATGATCTGCGACGATTTCGTCGAAACCGAAAAGGTACTTCTGCCCTACAATATTAACGATAGGCTCCGTCCAGATGCCAGGTCCGTAGATGCCTGAGATCGCCATTAGACTACACGCGATTAGGAGACCCTCGGTAGGACCGTTGAAATAGCCCAGGTACAGCGTGTGAGTGTGGTACGTCTCCCAGGTTGAGAAGAACATAGGCAAGCAAGGGCACAGGGCGGTAAAAACGCCCGACTTCGAAGTTCCCAGCGCCATCGCGCCCGTCTCTAGTAAGCTACCAAGAGTGCAGTTTAAGGAGTCGATGCCGTGGTCGAACAGTTCTCCCAGACCACTCGACGTGCCGGTTCGGCGCGCCTGCTTCCCGTCGATGTTGTCCATGGTCTGATACATGAAGAGGCCGAAGGCGAAGCTGAAGTAGAGCCATGACGGGCCCTGAAGTAGACATTAGCCAAGCGCAATCGACACTTTGCAGAATCGCAATACTACGTACCGGTCCTACTAGATCTGGCATAACTATAACCAATAGGGCGATGTTAACTAGAATGAACATGAACCCTATCAGGGTCACCATGTTGGGTGCCAGCCATAACGGCAAAAGCTCAACGAAGGCATTCCACTAGTCCAACTCTTAGTATTATTCGGTGTCAGGGCGGGAATAGAAGCTCGGTACGTACGTAGGGACGGAGGATATAATTGGAGATGGGCGATTTATCGACGGCCGAGTACTTGTAGGACTTGAGGTGGATGAGGGCATCGTCCGAGATGCACTCGGCGACGGCTGTTTCTACACAAGGATTCCACGTCAGACATGAGGAATTGCCAAGGACGGCGGCAGAGAACGCCAAGGTTGTACATACTGCTATTATTCGGGGCCATGGCGGCGCGCAGGACGGTTTGCGATCAGCTCGGAGGCTACAGGACCGTAGGAGAGATACCTAACGAAGTGAAAACACTGTAGCACCTCGAAACTTTGTTCGCGACGGTCAGACTATTGGTTGCAAACTTTTAGACGAACTTGGTAGTTAACAGAAAGGAATGATCATTCCCAAGTCAAGCAGATATTAATCGACTCCATGGGATTATAATGTATTAAAGACGAGTAACAGAGAAGAAATACAGGGGAGAACGAATGTGTCACCAAGGTTTGTAGGTTTGTAGGTCTGTAGATTTGTAGGTTGTAGGCCGGCAAGTCGGTGTGTTGTATAAGTTGGCAGCTTCCATGCAGCGTGCAGTAGAAGTGGAAGTGGAAGAATAATTTACATTCCGATGTACTTATGCCGCTACATATGCACTATAGCGGGGCCGTGACGGTTTTCGTCTGCGTTACATAACGAGTCCCACATGCAAATAGGGTGCCATATCCAAGAACGCAGGTTACACAAACCAAGCCAAGACGAATTAAATCGCAGAGTTTTGAGATGCCCCTATTTTTTTTATTTTTTTTTTCACCTTAACCCTTTAGCGGGTTCCATTGAATAAAGCCTTGTTAGTCCATTCAACTTTCAGGAACAAATCCCATAAAAAAGAATATGGGAATTATTACTGGCCTGTCAGTTTATTCAGCTTGACTAAATTTGAGCTGACATGTGAATGTTATCCAATACATATGTCAGCTTAAATCGCCCCCAAACATCTCATGATGGGACTTGACTTGACGTAAGGATGACGGCATCACGCACGAGGTTGATCAATAGGGAAACAAGTGGCGTGAGCAAAGGCCTGATATGTATACATAGAGATCAGGTCTCATGCATTTAATTATTAGTTCTGAGCTTTGTGTGCTCTATTGTCCCTCGGCGGGATGTCGTTTTGTTTAAGTAGACTGCTATGTATAGCATAAGAGTATGTCCAAATATCCCATCTACGCTTCCATTATCACAAATGCAAGGTTTTCCAAGCTTCAAACCCCCATGCTCCTAAACACAATATTATATCAGTATGCGGTATGTATCAGATGTAACCGCTCTGATCGGATGATTTGGGTCATCGCTCTCGGGCGTGAGACGAAGAACGCGTTCACGCATTTTCGGAGTCATGTTTCGTCATAACAGGATATCTTTAACAGTTATCAGACGCAACATATGATTGAAGCCCTTTCAACGTGCCGCTGTTGCTGCTGCTGCTGCCCAAAGGCTGAAAACGTTCCCCGTTCTTCATTCCTTATAGCAGGAAGACACCAAGGCTTACACTGGCGGCGATGATGGCAAAGCCGAATAGGCCATCGTTAGCACCTACTCGGAAAGCCGCATTGCCGTCATTACCCCCGCCCTCGCTGCTGCCGGCCAACCCGGTGTAAACAGTATTGGGATCGTCAGAATCGGTACCGCTGGCTGTGGCAGTGGGGCCCGCGCTCGATGTTGTGGCGTTGGTCCTCGTCGGGTTCTGGGCACCGCATGGGTGGTCCTCTCGGCACGCCCTGGAGCAGTTGTTGTCCTGTCCACACTTCTGGACGCACTGGTCACCCCATTCCTGGCATACGAAGTACGGCAGAGTAAGCGAGTACTCGGACACGTTCGGTTGCTTGTGGTCTCCGCACACACAGCCGTAGGTCAAAGCTTTCTACAGGGAAAATATCAGTATAAAATGGTTAGCCGTCCGGGTCTACTCTAAAACTTACCGGATCACAATCGTTAACCAAGGTGGTTCCCGGCGGCGTCTGTGAGCAGATTATAGGACAGGTGCTCTTCTCGGACTGGCACCAGCTCGCTGTATATCATATTAGAATCATCGAATCGGAACATGCTCTCGGCAGGTATTGTAGGACGTACTTCTGATAGTCAACGACACGCTGCTGGGATCGATGACATAATCGGCCTGGACCGACGAGACCAAGAGAAGGGCCGCGGCCAAGATGTTCCTTAACGAAGACATTGTGATGGCGGAATTAGGTGCTACGGTAGGACGAGGACGGTTGTGACAGCTGTGACAGTTGATATTACTCGGTTCTCCTCTCTAATTAGAACGACTGTGTAGTATTAAAGGCAATGTACAGCGGAAAGAATTAGTGGTATTGTGTATTAAATGTAAAGGAATATTAGAAATAACGATTGACCGACGACCGACCGAGTTTAAAAACGAGAGGGACGGTGTCTAGGATACGAAGGGGGAACGAGAGGAATGTTCTCAAAGAAAGAGAAATTCTGAGAGCTCTCCAAGATAGGATGGGGAGACCGGGGTTCTTGTGCTCGCACGTATTATAAGATATTGTACTGTACGGGGTACATGACCAAAAATGAAAATAAAAGGAGGTATTCCCTGTCCGGGTGGTGGTCTCAGCGCTATGTATCTCCAAGACCCCAAGCAGCCAGAGCTCTTATGACTGGCTGTTCGCTATCTACTAGACAGGGATCATAGGTAGCTATCGACTTACATGTTCTGTTATTTGTACTGTCTAACATGCGCAAGTAGGCGAGTTGCACCACAGTGACGCCGGCAAAATAGAAACCACGATAGTTCCAGACGGGATATCCGTCGTGTTGTCATCGATTTCGTCTTCTACATTACGAGGCCACTTGCTTGGAAAACCTTAATGGTGGCCTTGAAAAACCTTGGCTTAGATTCGACGACGAGCTTTTGCAAGCTTCAAGTTCGCGTGGGTAGAATAGACTAATACAAGTACGGACTAAATACAACCAACTAAAGAGCGAACAAACCAAGATTTGGCTTCGTGATCTTTTCAAGTTCAGGGTCTCAAGCGGGCGATCTCTCATAAAAAAAAACGCCATCTTGTTAATTCGAAATTCAATGCGCCGTCCTGCTTCCCTGCAACCCGTCCGGGCAGGGAAGCACCGGCGAACCCTCCCCGCCAGCTCACAGCTAACAAACCCCCGTCTAGTTTCAGAGCCTCAGAAGGGTACCATTCGGCTCACCTGCCAAAAAAAAAATAATAATAAAATAAAAACGGTTGGCTTGTACTATATGTACCGTGTTTTGCTTTCGGAAAATAACATTAGGTATCGAAAGAGTCTAGCTTAGGTATTTACAACCACATAATCATAATGCATGTATGTACAGTACTGTACTGTATGTACGGATTACGGGATACAGGAGAAAAAAAAGCCTGCGCTGCTGATCATCTGCATTCATCGTCCGATACCCTTAAGGTTGGAGCGTCATCCAATATTGACCGTAACTTAATTATCGCCGTACGAATCCATCCGACAGGCAAACAGGCAGGCAAACAGGTATGTGTAAGTGTATGTAAGTGTATGTAAGTGCATGTAAGTGTATGTATCTATCTAATGTATGCAACAAGCTACGAAACCATATCATGGCTTTTAAGGTATAATATGGGGGGTCTTAGCTTCTCGATGGTCTTACGGACATTCTCATTGGACTAGAAAGGAGTCAGATGCCTTTTAGGGAAAGCGACTTTTTGCCATTGCCTCGTTTTGCCGTGCCATCGGCTCTGCTACATAGGTAGTTAGAGGCGTCAATCCTCGTATTGCAGGTGGAAGAGGTTGGACTGCAGAATCCGAAGCGTTCTGATGCATACGATTTGTCCCGTATTTTCAGGTTCGCTTAACTAGAGGCTTAACTAGAGGAGGATGGTGGTGTGGTGAGACGGGACTCTACTCATGCATGCTCTTTACATACATACGAAGCCATTCCGCTGCGTTCGGCTCCATTCTGTCGATATTGTGTTCGAGTGTCGTAGGTCAGTTTTGGATTAGAGGCTGACTTGCTTGACGATCCCAACTCCGACTATACTATAACTATACGAAGTATGTAAATGACTCTTTAGCCCTCACATTACGATCATTTACTAAAAATACTTCGTACATACGGCGAATTCCAGAGCCTACATACATATAAAAATAAGCAGCTAAAGGCATGCTCTTCGTATAGCCCCGCAACCAGCAACAATTATAAGACATAACAGGTATGTAGTTAGTTACATATTATTTCTTAACTTACTTTACTCCTCTTTGGTCCCCATCCGTGATCGTTCGTTATATTTCCAAACAAGTGACCGGAATCCCCGCATTGCCCACCGATGGTGATCAACAACGCCTGATAAATCCCAACCTCCAGCATTTCGCATTTCTAATGTACATTCGTTCTTACATTCATTCCCATGCCTGCTGCCGCTGCAACAGCATTAGATCTATATTAGGTAGGTATCTAATAGATTGATTCTCTCGAACGATATAACGTAGACAGTGCGCATTCCTCGTCATCAATATACATAGTTGCTCGTACATAGGTATGTAGGTTATGTATGTAAGTAAGTGTCCCCTCAATAGATTTACCCGTAACCGTCAACTTTAATCCATCCACACGTCCGCTCAGATCCCTCGGCAATTTGACCTCCGCGCCATGAAGTCTGTTTCAGATCGGAGATATAAACGGAGAAAAAGGTTAAACAAAATAAGATAAATGTCACACAGCACGATTCGGCGCAGTGCCTGAGTGCAAAACGAAGACGAATGTACAACGTGTATATAGATACTGACACGCACAGTACCCCCGGAACGATGCCGATGCCGATGTCACGGCGGAATTACAACCTCATCCGCAATCAGACGTTTCCGGTGGTCCATGACGGGATCTCCGTACCCTTACTATCTCAGGGATAAACATGATAAACATCCTTATAGATCTACAGCTTTCTGATGGGACATTGTTTACCGCCTCTTCCGCTTCACCCCAACGAGGATCCGCTGTGAGAGCCCTAACCCATACGTTAGTTCGTGCAACATGTCCTCGTCTTGGTGGAGGACATGGGCCAACCAAAATACAGAATATACCGCACGGTAGACCGCATCCCTTATTTAGAGATCCAAGTAAGGCATCATTTTTAATTCGCTTCGTTGTATGACACGTACCAATTATGTCCTTTTTAGTAAAAGGCTATCAAACATGACACCAAAGATATGCTCGATATACCTAATTCCTATGTACTTGCAGAGTTAGGTATTTTGTGCTGTTGATCCTTGGCCAGTTTCGACATATATAATGGGTAATCTAGTTATCTGGAATCCTCCATTCACCATGAAGCCCTTATCGTGACAAACCATAATCCACAAATCACTCACGATACATCCACCTCTAGGCCCACACGAGATATACTACCTAGGTATGTATACACTCATAGACATTTAATTATTTTATGACAAGTCTCACCCTTGTGACTCGGTGACGGCGCAGCATTCCTCTCGATCATAACAGGCAAGATTGTCATCGATGCCGGTTGAAACCCACGAAAGCTTCATAGAGAGTTCATACTACAGTTAAATCACTTCGGCTGACGGTTAACCTGGGAAGTTCTAGCTATGTAAATATTTGAAGGTTAAGCATTGAGGAGACACATCGGGTTTAGAGTTAGATATTTCATAAGATTGAAATAACACTTATACCGTCTACCACTTCTTAACTCTGTAGCTACCTACCTAAGGTACCTAAGGCTTGGAATGTCTAACTTCTGTAAAAAGTAAACTTTGAAAAAGACGGAATGGCATTCTTGAGTTAGTATCCCAACCGATAAGCCTTGAGAATACGGATTGGATAGACAATCGATAAGACGAACCCAACCCCTGATAAATCGTCCGTGCCGAGCCCCGAAATGTTGACGTGGGCAGTTCCCTCTCCCCCACGTCGATAGATCCCTGCAACACCAATTGAAAGGCGGCACCGTAATGAGCAAGTGCAAGTGCAAGTGCAAGTGCAAGTGCAGGGGTACAACTTCATGTTTAATCGAATCGAATTTTCAATCCTCAACCTAGCGCATCCTTAACCCTTCAAAGACTTTGGTCTTCCTATTGGCCTTCGATCCGGTCGAATCCTATTCCTTTCTCCATTGGTGCATATCTATCGCCGAGTCCGTTCTGTATATCGACTTCGATTCCTAGAACAAACCGGCATTACAGTACAATACAATACAATACAATACAATACAATACAATATATCAATATCCTCCCTTGATTCGCGACTCTACAATTGCAATCGCGCACCCCGATACCCTCTCCTCAGCCCGCGGCTACATCGCGCCCGCGCGCCCGCACACGAACGAATGGCGTCCGTCGTAGAGACCCAGCCCTCGAGCGCCAGCGGTGCCGCGACCGAAATCATACCCAAGAACCTGTCGCAAGCAACACTACGCCCGAATCCGCCACCCTCGCCCCCCACAACCGACACGGATGCCGAGACGGACTCAAACGCATCCAATGTGCCACAGCCGGAATCTTCAACGGATATATCGTCGCCAGATAGCCGAGCGGAAGACGATGCGCCTGTGATCTCGCCCGTAACGTCCCCGCCGTACTGGATAAACACCCACTCTCACCACGCGAGAGGAATGGCCTCCGCCTCCGTCGAGTCCCTCCCAGCCGGCGGCATCACCCTACGCGACAACGAAAGCAGCAGCCTCGACGACCGGGGCAACGCGTGCTGGGCCAGGAGCGTCGAGATCACGGACTACGTCGTCGTGAACGGCAGCACGACCAACATAGGCGCATTTGTAGTGTGGAATATCAGGGTCGAGACGCTGAGCGTGAGTTTGTTTCTCCAGGGGAAAAAAACCCCCCCGGAAAAAAAAAAAAAAAAAAAAAAAGAGAGGAAACGATGGGAAAGCGAGGCTAATGTTTTGATACAAATCGTAGGGGAGCTACATGAACATCCGAAAGCGATATTCAGAGTTCGACGACTTCCGATGGCGACTAGTGCGCACGTTCCCGAACTTCGAGGCAGCGGTGCCCGAGCTACCGCCCAAGAGCATGATATCGAAGTTCAGGCCTAGGTTTTTAGAGAGACGGCGAGCGGGTCTGCAGTATTTCCTAAAGTAGGACATTCCCATTCATTATCAACAATTGCCGAGGAAATGAGTATTAACATGACGATAGTTGCATACTGTTGAATCCCGAGTTTTCCGGGTCGCCTGTCTTGAAAGAGTTTCTCTTCTCGTGACCGGCAGCTCAACAGCTAGTTGGTCAGACAGTACTTAGCGGGGCCACCGCACGATCTCGACGCACGTTATGAAGTAATGCTAATTCTGTACGAACACAATCGCTTGGATACCCGGAACGATAGGCAGAAGGGGGGATTGGATCCGGTTGGCTCAAGGGCGCCGGTAGTGTGTCACTATCTCATTCAAAGTATATATCGGAAACCTAGTATCATATCTTTTCAAGTCCAATTTTCTTCGAGTATTGTCCTCCGATGAGAACAGAAACCGATTCCACGTAGATTTTGCCGGATAGGAACACAACCCCCTGCTCTAGGCCAACACCACTCTATGCTATAGCCATACCGCGGATCCAATGCTTGGAAAAGAAGTCCGCCGACGACAACATACAGGAGACTAATATATAGACCGGCAGTACGAATGCCCAACCACAAACGCCCAGTCTATCACCGTAGCTTCCCTGGTCCTTTTTAAACCCCAAGAGACATTTACAAGCCCTCGGCTCCCAAGTTAGTCAGACCTACGGTACCACCATCGCATCCCTCGTTACCACCAACAATCCCCGGCTCAAAGCCAAAGGAAAGCCAACGAACCGGTCGCAAGCCCGCTCATTTCTGGCTGTTGATCATGCTAAGGTAGCAGTTCCAGCCGATGCTGACGAGGTTGACGACGAGGACGCGGTGCTCGAGGGGCACGAAGGTGAAGTTACCCATCTGGACGAACGGCCAGATGAGATAGTTGGTCTGGAGCGCGGGCGCATAGCTCTTGGCCAGCTTCTCCTTAGGGGACCCGCCCTCCATGACCGCCATGCTCGACAGGAATATCCCGATGAAGGTCGGCGCGAATATCAGCTGGTCGGCGGCCACGCGCGCGACCATCTCGGCCTTCTTGTTGCGCAGCTGGATCGAGCGCTGCAGGATCCCGTACCAGGTCGTGGCTGCGGGGCCGAAGACGGCTAGAGGGGAGATTAGCGTCTGGGCTTGTTCCTTTTATATATATATAGGTAGGTATATATAGCATATTCATTTTATTTTTAAGCTTTTTCTTTTTGCTTTGCTAGTGTGCTTTCTTTTCTTGCTGCGGAAATATAGCCGTTGTGGGGGGCATGTGGGGTAAGACATGCGTTGGTAAAGAAGAATGAGATGTGAGAGGAGCGAGATATAGGTGCGTGATACCAAATTTTATTGTATCTTGGAGAAAAACTAAAGTATCTTGACACGAGACAGATTGTGAATAGAAACATACCGCCACCGTAGAGGAACATGCGACCAGTTCGGGCAAGCTCGTGCTTCTCAAGACCCTTCTTCTCGACGGCCTGCTGCGCTGTGATATCGCCGACGGCGAATAGCACAGCGGTAGTGACGCTCTGCGTCAACAACGGCCGCGAGGCGAGCTTTCGTTGGTACCTGGAACCACCATCTCCATCAGCAAGTGCTCAATACATTCCTTCTAGATATATACCGGCTCGCGGCTCAGCGGAAAGGCGATTAATATATGTCGAGGTGACATTCATCCTACGTACCAGCGAAGCATGGTTAGGGGTTAGGTTAGGTAGGTTATGGTGCCGTTAACGAAGGGCCGATATGAAATTGGAGGTTTGAAGTAGTGGTGGTTTGTTGCAAGTTTTTAATTTGTGGATTGCTGGACCCCTAAACTTAAAAATGCTATACGTAAACCCGCAAGCCCTAAAGTACCGGTTTTCTCGTTAGCTGCATATGCTCTCCCAATGGGATGGGTCCTCCGTCCTCCGTTGTACAGGATTAAGAATCTGAAGAATTGCCCTAACGGGATAGGTAGCTGTGAGGCTCTCAGCCTGGTACGTACCTCTTCAACCCTCAAGCTGGAGTGAACGATCTCGAAGTAAACCTAATAAAGTGGGCTTCGGAGTGGTCACGTATTCTTTGTTTCTTCATTTTCAGCTATTATCGTGGTATTCTAGTGTCGTATTAGTTTAGTGCCAAAATCTTCTTGGTGAGCTACTTGCTTAATTCAGCCGAGTAAAAGAACGATGATTTATTTATCTTTGAGTACCTAATCTAGGGTAAATAGAAAAAAAAAGAAAAAAGGTATTATTTCCTGGTACAGGAAACATCAGGAATTGAGCCCGATGCGGGGGTCGAACCTTTAGGGCCATGTTAGTATATAATCGTGAAGAACCTCGATGAACAAGCAGTAACTTACCCGCAACCTTGAGATTAAGAGTCTCACGCTCTACCGATTGAGCTAACCGGGCGTCTTGTGGTGAAAATTTGCTTTGTTATGTTTGTAAATATTGTTTGTGCGTGGAGTTTGGCTGGCCGGGACCTTGGTGGGCGACGGGGATGTGCACGGTAAAGAATTATTTGGGCGGTTTGTTTCCATAAATATCGTCAAGACAGAATTATACACAAATATATGTGTGTGTCCCGTGTATTGTTTACCACTGCTGGGCTATGTTGGGGACTCCCTGGTACATGGTTCTGTGGTAAATAGAGAGGAAAGCAGGATTAGCTGACGGCTCCCGAGTAAGAGATATATATCAAAATCACAATTTTGAAGGCTTAAAGCTGCACACTAAGCATTTGGGTAATGATATCCGAAAACTGCTAGAATTACAGACGACGAGACGTAGAGGCACAGAACCAAGGTTTATATCAGCAAGTTCACATGCAAAACGGTGAAGATAAGAGGGTTGATATAATTTACAGGTGTTGCCATTCCATCCGTAACCATTAACAATAGGAAAACTCAAAGGCGATCCAAGCTGAGCTCTGATAACGAGATAGCCAAAGATTATTAGTCCATACAAGCTTCGACTGCTTCAATTTCGTAACCCCCCAAGTCTAGCTTCAGCCGTGGGGGTGAACGCTTGAACCACCCCTATAAAGTTTCGTGGGAAGCCACGCTGACCCGAAGAAACTGAAACTGTTTTGCCATTAAAGCTTCCTTATATTTACCGCCTCATCTTTACTTTACAGATCAGTATACTGGTTTAAAACTGTGATTTAGGGTTTAGACGTTGAAGGATATTCACCAATGCTTTAGGGGGTGGGATGGAGATGAAAATATCACGAGAAGTATATAAGGCTGTAAAGCATCGGTATATAGTGGTGGTCTAGGTTTGGCATTATGTTATTAGGAATTCTCACTGTTACGAGACTTTGAGCAGTCTAGTACGACGTCTAAGAAACGCACAGTTATGGTACGCAATGAAATAGATGGGCTATAGCGAATATAAAGTTGAGCCTGGGCGTAAAAGTTGGAGCTTTAAGGTATCTGATCACCTTTTATGGGGATATATCTACCGCACCCTCTAAATAACCCCCCTACTTTCCTATTGTAGATCGATCTCCCTTCAAGGGTCATATGTATGCTCTGGCTGGCTGCATTGGATTATTATCTCAACTCCACGTTGGCTATATTACGCTTTTCATATCAACATCATACCAATAAGTTCATCCAAGATGGCCAAGAAACAAAAGAGTCCCCTCAAGATTTTCAGGTTTTTACGCAGCAAGTGGCAGTACGCTGTGATTAACCCCGAAGATATATATACATGTGACGATAAAGGGGACGAGAAGGCTTTGTCCTCGGGTTATATGGATTTCCCTTTCGACTTCGAGAGCTGTCGGGGTTGGGCTGGTAATTTTCCTTGTGTCTTCGGGTCTACCGAGGGATGCTCTTCCCATAACCCACACAAGCTACCAATCGCGTATAACAAATGCGTTCCATCTGACAGGAAGCCCCTGGGTTTTGTCCTGCGGCTCACTGGGTCGCCTAAGCAAGATGTGGTGGGATACGATAAGGCTCAGGACGACGAACGGATATGGTCTTTATTACATCTAGACCACTCCACTGCTGATCCGCTAGATCCTATCCACCCTTCCATCCGCTATGCTTTGGCATACTATCATATCCACTGGGTTCAGACCGCGACATCACTCGAGACGCAAAGGGCAAGAACCAATGCCTTAGCGTGTCACGGAACCGTGGCCGGGAATGGGAACACGCGGCCCGAGTTTCGGTATTGGATCCAACCTTACTGGTACAAGGACTCCTTTTATATTCAGCAAGCGATCCGATTTACCATCGAACCGAAGAAACGGAAGTTTCTGTTCGGACACGAGTATGCCATACTGGGATATTCTCCGAAGGATTGGACGTTCAGGACTTGTCCGCACTACCGGCAGCGCTTCCAACAATATGAGTTCCAAGAGACGCGAGGACTTATAAAAGCGGGCATGACATATGTATCGAAGTGGCGCGACCCTTTAGGAGGCTCCGATAGGAAATGGACCAAGTGGCACAGCGTATATGGTCCTGGCTACCATGTTCTCAACTGTCAGTTTTGCTGCACTGATACTTGCGTGGACATAGACCTGGTTAAGGACAAGATCGTGGTCCATATATGGGCATGGAAAGATCTCGGAAAAGCGCTCAGCCCATTCGATCCGAAGTGGATCTCGGCCCTTCGCCCCGAGGCATCCGTTTGGAGCCGGTCACGGACTGAGGCAGCTGGCAATAAAGTGCGGAACGCAGTTCGTGAAGCAATGCGTGAAGAATCTGGGTAGCTGGTCTGAGTTGTCTGAGTTGTCTGATTACCTACCTATGTTATGAATATGGAATAATGTAAGGAATTAGTATTTTTGAGGAAATTGACTGTTACAAATACTTGGGATTATAAAGCATAGTAGCCTGTATCATGACATAACTAGCTTATTAACTACCTAACTACCTAACCTAAAGGAAGGAAGGAAGGAAGGAAGTTTATACCAAGGAATATTGCTGACATGCTGGGGTAGCTTCCTTCTCATTCTTCGAGAGCATTTAATAAATGGGCTGTGTTTCAAAAAGAAGAAAACATGGTACATACCTAGTTACGTGTTAGTTAGACTTCAGACTTGTGCACAGTACCTAATCAATGACTTCTTTCGTCAAGCCTCCCTTGTCTGCAGGTATGACATTTGGAACTCTTGCCGATTGAATGCCGTTATGAGATAAGGAGAAACAAAAAAAAGAAATCGGCGTTTAGCAGAGATAAGGACCGTCAGACGCCTAGAGGAGATTGGATCTTATTAATCTGGAAGCTTAAAAGGTGGTACTTCGGACGCATGGATGTACATAGACGGAGGGGTTGATCGGAGCGGGCGCGGGGAACAAGAATTCAGGGTCCGTCACATTGGGTAGGAGACTGTTGTATTATAATATGCAACATGTTACCATACCTAGGTAGGTATGTACCTATATAGAGTAATCTATCCAATGTCTCTACCCAGGTGATGCACTGCTCGCTCGGTTCATCCCAGGCAGCACGAAGGAATTGATGCAGGCTTATTTTGTTGGATATCGTCGTTCAGCAGATGTCAGCTTTCTTGGTCATGGGTAGTGTGAGTTTTGCGGCTCAGAGTCTTCTTCCCCGATCTCTCTCGGCCGAAGTAAGCAAGCTCGTGGAAATGATAGGGTTTATGTAGAAGGCAAGGCGAGGTGAGAAAACAAAGGAGGCGCTGCGTGGACTTGTCTGCATTGGTACATGTACATGTATATTGACCTTAATTTAGGTATGTACCTGTGGTTGGATGTAGGTACCTATAGGTACGTACAGTAATTGAATTATTGGCTTGTCTAACCAAACCTTAAAGTACGGCTTCTATTCAAGTGACTACCGACATTCACGACAACTTCAGATGGAACAAGACATTCAATGGCAGATAGAATGGGTGCGATAGAGCAAGGTACCTAAGTCATCTGCGTATATACACACCGTGTACAATCACGAGAGATATAATTCAATACAAAATAGTGGGTAGATATTAGGTACCTTTCAATAAGAAGCCAACACCTGGGCCAATGGAGAATCCCTGCAAACATCGCCCTTTCTGGACCGGCAGCCCCCTGCAACAACGCATGCACAAATTAGCATTTGATTGGTTGTTTCCTTTTTCATTTTTCCTGTGAACCTGTGTGATCTCGTTTTACATCCAGCCGGCCAGCACGGTAGGTACCCTTTGCGGGAAAAGGTACTAGCGCACAATCCTAATTAGGACTCGGCTATCGTACCTTGTGTTCCTATTTCCTTCCAACTCATCCCAGCGCCCATCCTGCCTGCTATGTATAGGTAGTACATACATACCTAATGCACCTATGTACCAGCTTACACACCCACCCAATATCGCCCCAACTAGTACCTGCAATACCTGCAATACCTGAAAGACCCTGCAACACATGCAAATATCCCTACTCCCGTAACAACCTATCGCAGAATCGCATCTCGGGACAGCCACCTTGGACACTTTCTCTCTCTCCCGAAGTTGACTTGGAAACTTTTATCCGTCTTTTACCTTAAGGTTCAACATCCAAAATTATACGAATCTAAGCATTTACAATTATTTACGCTTCCTCATCTCTGCTCCCGGCCGTCGACGGCGTAGACTTGAGTTGACACCATCTCTGGGACACGGTTCCCCTCGTTCTTCCCACTCGACTTGGGCTCTTCGTCTCGAAAGTCTCGAAAGTCTCTCCACACCACACCACCTCACACCCACACATAACTTCTACTCGCCCAACTGACTAACCTACTTAAATCTTTCTATTTTCTACATACGTACGTTACTAAACCCCCAATTTAAACCACACACCAATCCCTCAATATTATTGTCTGTTCCGCCGTTCCCTGTTGCGAAACTTACCATTGGTAGCGTCGGAGTCGGCAGCAGTTCGGTGTAATCGTTCCGCTTCTTAAGCTTCCTCTATTACGTTCGACTACATTCTATCCGGCGCCTTGTCTCCGGCATTACTACCTGACAAGTAAATTCTAACGAGCAGATCAACTCGTTCCGAATCTCTACCATTTCAACATCCCAGTTCGATTCCGCCAACATGAAGGGCCGCCCAGTCGACCAACTCGTTTACGAGTTCATGTTCCAAAAGCCCCGAACCAGCGACCCCCAGAACTTCCATACTCTCCTTCACCGCAACCTTATCCCGGAGGTCCGCCAAGAAGTCCACTCTTTCTATGGACATCTTGACACTCAGGAAGCCAAATATCCTGGCTTAGACTATACTCATCGTATCCACCGCATACGGCTTAGCCGCTGGCAGTGGCATCGTCGTCTATTCCGAGCGTTTGACGCTCTGCGCCTGACCGATTCTGAAATCGCAAGCCTAACAAAATGGGAAGGTACAAAGTGGGCGAAGGAACGCTTCGAGCGTGATTCCGGAATCGTCATCAAAGATACTGCGTTTGACGATATTGCGGAGTGGGTTGAGCCTGAAGACAGGCCACAAACTGCACGCGCAACGCAGACCACGACCTTGCCGCAGGTCGCAGCGACGCCAGACGAGGACATGGATGGCGAACAGGAAGAAGACGAAGACGAAGACGAAGACGAAGAGGACAGCGATGGTGAACTTACAAGCGTCGGAATCCCTCTGAACGAGCAACTCCGCGAAAGAGCAGCACGTCACGAGGCCGGCGATACCTCGTTGCCTCTAGACGAGGAGTGGGAACAGTGGCTGAAGAATGCAATCGAGGCCGGCGAGTTTCCCTTCCTCACAGAGCAGATCGTGCGGGAATCCAATATGGCCCTCATCCCGCAGGCACTCTTTCCACCGGGTACGCTAAGTGCAGCACGAGCTGGTCGTTGGCAGGAGATCCCGGACTTCCTCCATTCGGTTCTCCGATATGCCTTAGACAATGAAACACCGAACCGAGACAGTACCTCAGCTTCTGGTGAGCGTTCTTCTGTACGTTCCTTGCAAGGCTACCTCTCCGGCAATAGACGGAACTTGCGCCGCAACTATTCAGATCTACGGCTCCCGGCTAGCGAAGCCAGTGTCGCCACCTCGGAAGTTCGTCTGCAGCGAACAGCCCAGTCAGGCACCCAGACCTATATTACTCTTCCTTAAGGAGTCATCGCCGAGGCCATAGCACCGGTATCCGAGGTGGTAACGGTGGAAAGAAGTACAAAATTATTCGATACCCTTCAACTAGATTCTTTCAACTTTTAATGTGCCCTTAATACGTGGGCACTGGCAATTTTGATACGGCACGCGGCGCTTTGTCGACGGCCTAGATGGTCGTCACTTGCTTTTAGGACCACTTAATAAAAGTGCATACCAAACAACGAAGATTTTCCTGAGCATATTGATGAGATTTGGGATTAGCTGTGGCTTAAGACGGCTGAAAAGAGACGTATGGAAAAGGAGGCGGATGCTCTAGGATTGCGTACCGACCGAGCAATAGAAATTGGTCGCCCTTAACAGCAAAACTCTCGAGGTCACGAACGAAGGCCTAGCATAGGCACCCTACCATACAGTCCACTCCTAATACTCCTGATAAACGGAGCGGAAAGTCTTGAGTGCCAGTGGTCTTTCTTCCAGCCTACTTCTAAACTCGGTGGTAAATATCTGAGGACTTGGTCCGATTGTAACTAGAAGAATTATGGCATCAATTTTCCAGTTTCTACCCCAAGCATCCTACCACTTCAAGATATCTATGTGTCAATAAATACCAGCCGTCCGAAGGGGCGCGTCAGGGCAGATAACAGCAGGTGTCATTGGTTCACTTATTATATAGGGGTGACTCATACGGGGAGTTGCGGATTGCATTCGCAGATTTGATTTTATTAACAGGGAGGCTAGGTCTGGATCTGGTTTGCTGCGATGGGTTATTTATTCATCTACATAGTCGATCAAGGTCGAGCGAGTAGTTGGCCTTGCTGATATCTGCTTATAGCTAGGTTAAAAGAAAATGATTTCACTCTTAAAGAGATTGTTGCGATGCTGTGATGGGAACGTGCTATTGAATACGGATTTCGAATCTGCGTAGTATCGAGAAGCGTGGTACACAGCCATTGCAAGTAAAATACAACAAAAATAAAAACCGCAAAGATTAGCACAGGCCATTTGGCTCCTATTAGGTATTACTTGAGCTCCATATCGTATCACGCATACACGCACCGAATAAGAAAAAGCAAAGCAAAATAGAATGCTAACAAGAGTCACATTTTTGATCATCCTGATTTCACGCATCGTAGTGTCATATTGTCATAGTGGCATTCCGCATGAACCGAATAACACGCTCCAAAAATACAAGACTCGTCCTCCCTAACCGACCAAAAACCACCTCCTCCTCACACAAAAACCATATCCTACAACTTACCCGCCGTCCCCTCCCACTTCCCATCTCGACCCAATTTGCGTTATATCTCATACTCATACTCCCGCACCCCTCGCAAAATCATCAAGCTCTTCCTTCAAAGAGTCCTTAATAATTTTCGTCGAGGGACAAGGATAACCAGGGAATGAAAAGACGGGCAAAAGAGAAACGCACGCGCCGGCTAACGTCTTGTTTTCGGCTTGCGTGCTGCTAGCCGTGTCTCTACAAACTTGCTAAAGGTTTCGCCGGGACGTATATGTATACGTCAGCTGGGAAGAGCGGAGACGGGTTCGGGTGCCGGTGACCGGACGCGTGGGGTTCTGAGGCGAGATCATGGAGGCTCGTAAGACTTGCTCGAATAGTTCGACGGTTGACGGGCGGTCAAAAGGTTGTACTATATGGGCATCGCGGTCTTCCGTCTTAACTACCGGCTGGGCTGGCAGCTCCGGGGCGCTATCCATAACAGCACCGGCCTTAGAGGTACCGTCATAACCCAAGGTCTCTTCTTTCTTAGGGCGGATAGCAATGCTCAGAGCCGGCTCGGTTTCTCTAGCCTGCCTTTTCCTACTAGCGGCGCGTCTAGTCAACACGCCCTTCTCCAAAAATTCGGGGACGACCTCGAAATCCTTCTTCATCTGTGCCCTAGCCAGCGCTCTACCGCGGTTATCTAAGAGCCGCAGGTGTTCCGTGAACGATCTTTCCATGTTACTAACCTATGGTTCGAGGTGCGACCACTCGGGGATGGCTTTTATCTGGGCCCACATGTACTTTTCAAGCTTGTTGGCAGACTTGGCGTATGGCGTTGACTCGTTGTTGTACTTGCGGCAGTTGTCGAAGATGAGCTTGGCATCCTTGACGAACTCTTCCGGAGTACTGTACTGGTCCGCTTCTAGTTTGGTCTCCATTGTGCTGAGATCCATCGGCTCCTTGATCACGTCGTAGTAGTCTGCAACGTCATCTTTATTGACAGGGTTTAAGAACGGCCACGCCGACTGATGGTTTTGTAGGTCGTTGAGCAGATGGAGAAGTTGGTTATAGTTGGGGCCGTGACGTGGCTGTCGCGCCAGCTCGTCCATGTCAGGAGACCATCCTGAAGCTCGTATTGCCTCGATCGAGAGGGGGTCGATGGGGGTGACGCCGTTCTTCCACTGCTTAGGTGGCTGATGGATCATATGCGACTTGGAATAAGCACGGATCTTAGCCAGAACGCATTCTTTCTGTTTAAGTAACATGCGACCCATCTCGAGGTACCGGACGCGCGGGAGCATAGAACACTGCATTATTGTACCGCCTTCATAGTCCTTGATGTAGCCCATCCACACAGATCTCGGCAGTGTGATTTCTTTAGTAAATCCTTGCTTCTTGAAGTAGCCTATGGCATAATTATCTGCATAAGTGAGGAAGTGCATTACATCGCTAGTCGCCTTGACGTAGTCTTTCAGATGTGACATTAGATGAGCACCGTAACCCTTGACCTGCTGGTCGCTACTAATAGCGCAGAAAACGATTTCTGCAAACTGACGGCCCTTGAAGGGCCTGTATGTGATTCCGCCAACAACTTCTAGAGGCTTTTTCACGATAGCAATGGAGAGATGGGTTCGGTCGTATACAAGGCGCGCGATGTAGTCTTTGGGCATTTTAGGTAGTTGCTTCTGGAATATACATTTCAGACCAGTGAGGATGATAAGGGATTCGCGCTCGTTATCGTTGTTGACTACGCGGAATTCAATCTCGCCATTTCGTTCTTCGATGACGGCGGGCTGAGACATGGTATTAGTACTTTGTGTTTTCTACATATGGGGTATGGTCGCGCTGGGAACCCTTGCGCAGAGGTGATGAGAAAGGGAAGCAAGGAATGTCTATCTCGGTACTGCTTATCTCTTATGGAGGCCAGCAGATGGTTGGCAGCATGCGAACCACTACGGCGCCGAGGCAGGTATAAGATGAATGCTTACCTTCTCTGGGAAAGGTATCGGCTTAACAATAGGCTTCTTCTCTGGTTCCGTAGAGTCGTCGTGCTTCGCCCTCTTGGCGGCGATGGGTGACGTTGGCTCGTCACTGGCCTTGCGCTTAACATCTGTCGCGAAAGAGCCAAGTTAAAAACAGTAGCACGTTTATATCGGTGATAGGAAACTCACGCTCTTCCTTAACCATCGTAGCTATAGTGACAGCCAAGTAAAAAATGATGTAATAAGGGTAGAAGTACGAGTACGAAATGCGCTCGAGTCGCACGTCGTAGGTTGTAGTTGATAAGCGTATGGGGAAGCGTCGGCAATCTGACGCGGAGGCGTTTGCTGGACGACGACGCAGAAGTGGAATACCTAAAAAGTATGGATCCAGTACTAAAAAAAGGACTGGGGAAAGATCGCGCAGTAGGCTGGTAGGTAGGTGACTAAGTATTCTTATTGGCTGTCAATTAGAGAAAGAAGAGCTGGGGAGGCAGTAAGGTTTACACTAAGCCATAAAGAGACAGGCCACCTGTTTGTTGCAAAAAGATGGGTCCATAGCTCTTGCATTCACCCAATTCACCCAATTCACCCAATAGAAGTCTAATGGGAAGACTACAAGGGGAGCTTTGCTGCTTCCAAATTTGATCACGTTAAATCTAAATCTAAATCTAAATCTAAATCTAAATCTGAATCTAAATCCAAATCACACATCTTATACTTATAAACTTCTACTAAGGCATAACGTCGTGAAGTAGTTAGCATCATTTTCATTTCTCTGTTGTTTTCTACTTGGAAGTATTACCAACCAATTCAGCCCGCAACACCCGATTTCGTGAAGAAAATTATTGCAGGGCCTCGTCGTCACTCTTCATGGATTCTTCACTGCATGAGATCTGGCAAACTGCTCCAGGCAGTCCATTTCTTCCTACAGTTGGAAAAGGTAGTCAGTTTCTAGTAGGATTTGTCCTACTCCTCCTCGGTCTTACTCTGACTGGCGCATTCGCATTGAGTGAGTACTACAATTATTACTATGGTCACCAATTGATCTAGATTTACGAAGAACTAATTTATTGCTCTAGACCGATCTCTCGTCAACCTCCCCCTCTACGGACTCCCAGCCTCGCTGGCTGTTGCGTACGTTCCTTCCTACAATTCACGTCGCTATATATCTCTAGGTCCCCTAACATGTTTGTAGATTTGGCACGGTGTACATGTTCTGTGCGGTTGGAGTTTACGTCTAGAAGATACCCCGAGAAGGGCATCGCAGGCCCAGGAGAGCGCCGGTCTGTACCATAGATGAATTGAGGTTTACGAAAGTATTCTTTGGGCTACAAACACCTTATATGAACGTGATCGGCAACTATTGCAACTATTGCTGCTAGCGAAGTTGTTACTATCTTCTAAGATAATATCGAAAAAGTCTCGACTTAAGGAAAACCATATCCTCCAATATGGCCTCGTCCGTTGGATCTGCTCCTCCGCAACTACCCCTATTTCGAGCAGTGGCCAGTTCCACGAGGCAAATATATCAACTGTTAAAATGCATCAGCTTCACAGCCAAGGTACAGGTGGAAATAACTCAGGAGGGCATCCGCTTTGCCGCAGACCATTCGCACGTGATGCAAGGTAAGCGGCCAACATGGTATATGTCGAAAAAGGTCTAACGGTATCTCCAGGCGTAGCGTTTTTAGATAAAGCTCTCTTTACGTCTTATACCTTGAACTTGCCAGATGAAGGAAGCGATCCACCAAAATTTCAAATGAATTTAGTCGCTTTGCTGGAAGCCTTACAGATCTTCGGGGCTACGGACGTAGCAGCCCGAGCGGCCAAAGCGGAATCGGAAGCTTATCGTAGCAACCTACGTAACTACCGGCCAGACGCCTTTAATCACCAGACACTAGGTATGCCGGGAACATGTTGTATCATGTACGAAGAAGACGGATCTCCGCTAAGCATCATCCTGGAGGAAACTGGAGTCAAGACTCAGTGTAATATGGTCACCTACACCCCTGAATCACATGATAATATCCCTTTCGATCGGGAGGATATAGCCTTCAAGATTATCATGCAAGCTCGATGGCTCCTCGATGCTCTTTCTGAGTTAGCTCCAATGGCTCCAATGCGTATCGCCATTGCTGCTTCACCAAATGCCCCCTATCTAAGCCTGTCAAGCAGCGGGGCCCTTGGCAGTGCCAGCGTTGAGTTCTCAAGCGGCCGTGACCTTCTCGAGACCTTTTCCGTGCATGGCCGTTGGGTACAAAGTTTCAAATTCGACTTTGTCAAGTCGGCAAGCGAGGCTATGCGCATAGCGAACAAGGTCAGTTTCCGCGGGGATGGTCAAGGCGTTCTCAGCTTGCAGTTTATGGTCGAGGTTGAAGGCGGTTCGGTCAGCTTCCTTGACTTCCGGTTCGTTCCTTATGTTACGCAAGAAGACGAGGAAACCGGGAGCGAGGAGGAAGACAATCAATAACCCGCTCTCGTCTAGCGAGACGCCCGCCGAGCTTATATATGCGGTTTCCGATGTTATGGTTGCTTGTTAGTCAGTAGTCTAAACTATCCGGCTGCTTTCAAGTTTCATATCTGTCTCTCTAATACAACTAGATTGCCATTTAAACGAAACCAGCGAATACAGTATCCGTAATTTGGACTTGCTTAGTTCACAGCTAAAATTGACCATTCATTTCGGCATCGTTTCCTCCATACATGACTTAACAAACTTGTGCTAGAGTCCAGGATAAAGACCCGATGAGTTGCATCTATATAAATAACGTAACTATGTTCTCATCCATGCTTCTTCATCAGGGTGTTTAAAATAGTTATACATTGGCCATGTACTTATACTATGACTTTGCTCCTCTTATTTTATATTGGGCGGTATACTGACTCCGGTTGTCTCTCACGCCATTGCCGCGTGACGGGTATTTAAGTGTAAGCTACCTAAGATGGTTTACACGTCCACAAGACGTTAACGAATTCATCATCATCATATGACTCTTTTCTATCGAAACATGGTGGACACACATATAGTTTACTGCTTCCCTAGATAACCGTTTTGGAAGAACGAATACACTAACCGAGCATGTTGGCAGGTGTCTGAATATGCGTGCTGGAACATGACTGGTTCGTCTTTTATAGTTTAAGAAAACGGGGTATGCCAAATATTAAATGAAAGCCGAGTGAACACACTTTTCACCTAAAGTGATATATAACCATCGTTTCACCAGCATCTCCACGTCGTCCAGTTACTACATAACGTATATGGCGCCACGATTCGGCCACATCTTCTAGAGCCATGGTGAAACTCTTGGTATATAGAAGCCATCCTCCCCTAGCAGTGACAGGCAATATATATATATATACTTCATGTCATTCTAGCTCGTGAGGGCGGGGTTACTAGACCAGAATATAAGAAATCATGACACCAATTATTTAAAATAGTTACGTTGAAAAGCAAGGCTACCTACGTATATCGAGCGGGACTGGCATCTCCCTATCCTTTAATACCAGCTATATCCCAGCTCTTACCGGTGTCTCGGCTGCCGGATGTTCGTCCTGCTGCGTCTCAATTCCAGCAGGATGGCAACACCGATCGAGTCCATCGAATAGGAACCAGCACCACTAGCTACGGGCCTACGGGCCTACGGCCTTATGAGAGACTTTGGTTACATCACTTAGCAATAGTGTAAGGTTCTCGTATATCATGCTATTTATAATTAACGGCGACTAGAGGTGCCACCAGGTCTTTAGTGTTTCTCTCCACGAAGCAGCCTCTGGTGACACGCTCTAATGTCTCAGCCCGGAGCATCAAGTTATGTCCCACGTCACAATTCTAGACCGCCCCAAGAGTAAACTCGTATGTTTCTTGCACAATGACCTACGCAATGTAGATGAATGGCCGTATCGTGTCTCCACGATTCCTTATACGTTCACAAACATGTGGGAAAGAAGATTGTGGCGATCGGTTGCTATGACCCAAACAGGTATGTAGAATTATTGGATTTGTTTAGAGGATCGTGGCCGATGTTTCAATTTAAAGCCTACCTAGTGCTGGCATTATTGATATATCGCAACCATCTCTTGACAGCAAGGCCCGTCGGGATGGCTGCATATATCTTTGGGGCAAGTCCCCGAGAGTTTCGGTACATAAATGTCATGCCCCAACCCGTGTCCCGTTAGTCTTCTGCTTCTCAGCATCCCCATTCCATTTCGTCGTCATTCTATAACCTTATACGGATATTTGTTGGCCCTACCGTCAAGAGTAAGGGTCTTTCTTATGGCAACTTGAGAAGATCGGGTTATTGTAAAAGTATATCACCACGCAGATAGGCAGACCGGCATCTCCTACATATATACATTCGGGTTATCATGAGCAGCCCCAGCGATACGACAAAAGAACGCAGCAGCAGCTTCTCTGGCAGAATTGTCTACTCAAGCACTAGGGATCACTTGTCTACACCTGGTGGGCAGCAAAACGAGCCTGCGGAGCAGAAGGCCACTACTTCCAGCACACCCGTCGAACCTCCACCTCAGCCGCCGTACACACCACAGCATGCTAAGGACTCGTTCCTAAAGACGGCTACACCTCGACAGATGAAGAAGGCCAACGAAATCCTATAGATCTCGTCTCGCGCTAGTTATATCACATTACCCTACCTGCCTTGTCCATACACTCCTTACCTACCACCGCCTCTCAACTTCACCGCGCTATGCCGAATCACCATCTCAATTGTTTTTTCCAACCCGGACTCCGTCGGCGCTACGAGCGAGTGAGTGAGTGAGTGCTGCGGCTCATCGGCAGGACCACGTGCGTGCGTGTGTTGCTTTCGCGACACCGCCGTATGGCGCGAGTCTAAGCGCGAGCCGCGAGACTCTCGTCGCTCCGGTGCGGCCGGGCACTATAGATACCTACCTACCTACCTACCCAACGTACGTACGTAAAAGACACGCACTGAGGCGGCACATTCCATCCCATCCCATCCCATTCCGAGAAAGCCGGACGCTGACGTCGGCAGCTTTCTCTTCCCACTCGTGACGACGATTTCGCCTAGGTATTTGGGATTTTCTATCTGTTTTTTTCAAGTGGCTTGCTTAGGTACCTGCATAACTACCTACCTACATAACATATACACATACATACATACATACGTACATGCAATCTTTACCTACTCTCCTGGCCAAATATGCGATAGCTGGCTGATCACGAGCCAGGCGGGACGGGGCGCGGTCTCACTCTCGATCGAAGCATTGAAATTTTCCAACACGGGGGATCGATCACTTTGGAAGGTTTTTCTTCTTTCATTTCAGAATTTTTCTTCTTCTTCTTCTTCTTCCTCCTCCTCATCGCGAGCTATGGAACAAAGAGGATGGGACGGGGGCTTCTTCTTCTTCTTCGTCTTCTTAATCCAGCCAGGGCAGGTAGAAGATGGCGAGTGAATATAGATAGGACCTACTGCTTTGAGCCCGTCTTCGATCCTAAACGTCGAGTTTGTATGACGATCTTGAAACCTCGCCGCAGGAAATGCTCACGCCCCGTTTTCATTGGATTTTTCTTTTTTTCCTTTTTCCTTGTTCTCGGGTTAATTGGGCAAAGGCTGGCGTGGATATGATAGGACGGGGTGTCTGGGTTTGGCTTGGCAGGATTTGTTTTGCTGCAGGGGTGATTTCGTGTAGATGGAGGGGGGGGGGGAGAGAGATACCTACATACTATGTAGCAGTGTCGAGAGCAAAATCTGATATCCTAGCAGGACTGGATAGACGCGGACAACTCTAAAATAACTCTATTCAAACGTTAGTATGGATCCGTAGATTGCTGCCAGTCCAATTAGGCAGGTATGTGTGCTTGTGCATATGTATTGGAGACTTGCGTGATCCTTTGGAACTACGATTTGACGAACTGTTGAACATCTCATACCTTGGAACCTTGGAACCTTGGAATCAACGTGGCTTCCCTGCCTTATCCAGGGGTTTTGCAGCTTGCCATCTTGGTAGCGAAATGCAGGACCTGTCTCATCTTCGCGTGGTTTCTTCATATCTTATGAGGCTAAGCCCATAAATAAGTAAAGTCCCCCTTGCATCGTCTACTGTAGCATGTTTTGGGAGAAGCTTCACGATCGTAAATGCATACATATCTTACTACATATATTACACACCTTACCTTGCCTCACCTTACATACATACTATGTAAGTCGTCAGCCTGCAAAGCACAGTGCGGGGGGGCCGGGGGGCATACCTTGGTTACTAACTTATGGTAACTATAGGTAGTATGTGATCTTGTAAGCTCCATCTGATTGATGCAAGTGATGCGGTATTTGTCGGCAGATCGTGTTTATTAACAAGAAACCCACCCATCCATCCGCTCATCGACAAAAGTACCTAACACACCACGATGTTTTCCCGACTTACTATTAACTGATAAGGGGGTGGCTCCCGAAAGGTGACTTTAATCGTCAAAAAGTCCTTCTTTCGAGCCTCAACGTCCCACGTAGTAGAAGGATTTAAACTAATATAGCTACCTACGGTCAACAGCCAGATCTGCACTAGTTCCAAATCAGACAGGATGCTCGTCCTCGTTCTAGACACGCTCTAAATATATTTGTATTATCGACGAGACTAGCCATGAACTAGACTTTTTGAGGCTGGGACGATACCTCTTGGGGCTTTTAGAATTTTAAGCTATACATATGATATACACATACATGTCTTCCTTCGTACGGATGTTCGATTCACATATCTTGAGGTTCGGATGGGTTGACCACCGTGGCCGTACGGGGTAAGGAGGATTAATGTACATATTGTGACCCCAGATCGTCGATTAATTGATTGATTGATTGATTGATTGATTGATCCATCCTCAGATGGCGGAAAATTAAGACCGCCAGAAAAGCCTTCCGAACCTCAGCACTGCAGGCGAACCGTTTCGTTTCAGGTATCTGGGATCGGTCAGACTGGGGGTCAAATGCAACCCATCTCGCGCCGCACAGGCGAGAAATCGAACAGGAAGTTACCGCGAGGACGGATGGCAAACACGTAAGCCCCCTTGTGTCCTGTGTCCTGTGTCCGGGCGATATTAGAGCAGGCGTCTCGCAAACGCAGGAACATGGCGTCAACATGCGTAGGTACTACATTGCACAAGGGATTTTGGTGGGAGCTGTTGGTCGGAAGATAGAGCTACCAATTACAATTAATACCATAGGTATGCCAGCTGGCTATGTACCTAACTAGGTAGTTAACCTAGTTATCTTATGTTACATTAATCTATCACGATCACAGGGCTGAGATTGTACATAGGGCTAATGTTGATTATTGCTTATTTCGTCCCGAGTATATTGGTTCGAAGAGTCTAAGGGATTACCATGTTGGGGAGGTTGAGATGAATATCGATTTACTTGGTAGATCTACTGATCTAGTTGATTTTCGGATGACGTCAAAAAACACATAAGCATCGTCAATGAAGTCGTAGCTCAGTAGAAGTAGTGTTCTTTGAAACGATATAGTTATTGGATAATTTAGCTAGATATGTTTATATTGCCTTCAGGGTCGATGCTGATGTTATGATACAAGGACTTTCCAGCAATTTAAGTATTATATGATCGTTGTAGATGTATCCTTGAAGTTGTGCTTAAGGTTGACAACATCTAACAGCCTCTATCATGGTAGCTCCTAGGGTTTGTATCTCAAGGCTCAAGGCTAAAGCTCCTGCTACTGAACGTCAAGACGCAACTTCTGGGCATCGTAGTAGAAACACATACGTAGGGACATATATTGGAATCGTAGTTTCACCATTCCGCTCCTCACATCCGTCAAAGCAACACAAAGTAGTCTATATTAGCACAAACACCTACAGGGAAAAGGCCAACAGACGGAACGAACGTCCATGTTTTCGAAGGCGTCTACGTCCACCCACCTGGAAAATACATGTTCCGCGCGACTGTGACAAGGTCGTATGGAGAGCCATTCGTGGTATAGGTGTGGTATAGGTATAGCAAGGTGATCAGCACGTTGCCGAAAAAGGCAGATTCGCTCTTGCTGTGCCGCGGGCTGGGGTTGGCAGCGATGGTACGGATTTACCTACTTGGGGAGGGAGGCTGATTCTAGGATGGGAGTTAATGATTCAGCGTTGAAGCTTATGGTGATATATTTTGACCAGGGGGATTACGGTACATGGCAATTTTTATTTTATTTCAGTTTGTTTTGTTTTGTTTTGTTTTGTTTAAGTAGGCTGGGCTGGGTTTAATAAGTTGAAGTGACAGATGAGTTATTGTTATGGAATGAGTACCTAAGCTAAGCTAACATAAGCTAAGCTATAACTATTGTAGCATTGAATAATACTCTTAACTCAAAAAGGTAGGTAGCGTATCTTTTCTTACAGACTAAACACAGCTAGTATTGAGATTAAAGCCTTAGATGAGGTAATCTTGTCTAAGACTTCCCGGAACTAAGGGGCTTAGGACCTTTTTAGTTGGGTGGGCTGGTGGTGGTATTTATATCAATATCCACCGTACTAACATTCGGACCGCTGAGCCATGTCGAACTAGTCTTCTTCACCGCAATTAGATAATAGCCAAATACTATTAAGTCGCGATTATTATAATATTGAAATATAGAAGCGTGTTCGTATTAATTTGGATACGAAAAGTTGACTAGGTTAATGGCTATGACATATATGTACAAGATATGACTCTGCCTGTATCATCGGATACATATGTACCTAGGTTACCTGATTAGAGAAATTTGTGGATGAGTGGAGAATAATGTGCTGTTTGCGGTTATGTACTATCTGACAATGGGACAGAAGGAGGCTAAGCCACTAAAAAGATCAAAATACCAGAATACGTAGGGTCATAAAGATGAGATAAGGCGGCTTGAACCTAAGCGCCGCACCCTACGACTGATCTGGAGGGCAGTGTTTAATCAGCTTATAGACATCACGTAAACGCAACTGTACGAATTGGTGTAAGTATGATTATTGATTAGTGAGATGTGAGATGTGAGATGTGTTGCCGATCTTTGGAATCTTTCAGCCTACGTGACTCCATCAATAGTCTATCTGCCGTATCTCTTCTGTTGTATCCCGCGCGAACGGAATTGGTCTGGTCGTATGGGTTGGGGACGGAAAGAGAATGAAAGGAAAAGGAAATAGGTACAATACACATACATGCTGCGATAGGCGCTGGTTCAAGATCTGTCGACGATTGTGGGGTAGTACCTGTGCGCATTGCGCTGCTTGGTATTCTGCAACGGCCTCGGCAAACGGATAGACTACGGCTTCAATTCGCACGGCCGCGTCTGCCACGGCCACGGCTAGCTGGGTAGAGGCCTATCGCATTGTCCGGCCCCCACGCTCGTCAGCTCCCCTTGGCGCTTATCCCTAAGACTCAGGTGTCGCCGTTCGCATCGAGTCGACGGAAACAGGCAGCATAGGTAGGTAGCATAAGGCGGCCCGTTACAATGAGCCACTTTAACTTGTGTGTGTGTGTGTATGTGTGTATGTGTGTATGTGTGTATGTGTGTATGTGTGTATGTGTGTATGTGTGTATGTGTGATGGGCGTTTAAATAATGCTGTTGGGAGTTATGGAAGTGAGCGGGTGTGCGATGACTTACCGAAAATCCATGGTATTCCGCCTATGTATAGGTAAGGTACCCAGGTAAGGTACCCCCAATCTACGTCCACTATGTAAAAATGGTGGTGGCTCGGTTTTTTCTGCATAGTCTACAGCGAACGGATTGCCGCATGGAAAATCCCTGCATCGGGTATCGAAAGCCGAACAGACGAATTATGTCAAGGTGCTGCTCGAAACTGGCTCTCTCTCCCTACCTACATCCGCTTTCTGTCGTCTCAAGTATCAGGCATCCTTATACGAAAAGGCGGACGGAGGTGGTTGTCTCGTGCTATGTGCTTACTGTAGGTTATGTTTTGTATATGTAAGTGTAGATGTAGGTGTATTACATCAATGTGTTACGTAGGCGGGAAGCGGGCAGGTAGGGCTGTTTGTACATTACGTACATGTACATATGTACGTAGGTATGTACGTATTCGATATATGAAGGGCTGTTGGACTCACGTGTGATTGGCAGGCATGGCTTCTCGATCTCATTAACTGCATGTGTAATAATACTGTAAAACAAAAGGTGGAGAACCCCATCTGTACCTAGGTACGTACATATGTACTGAAAAGGCAGGAAAAGGTTCACGCTAAACTGTTAAACTCAAGGGAGTGAGTTCCTTAGCTTAGGAGGGGCAGGAGGGGCGTTTAGGTAATTCTATACCCTTCAACCTTGAACCGTCAACCTTCAACCCTTGTAAAGAAAAAAGAAAAAAGAGAAAAAAAAAAAAAACCTAATAGCACATCTAAATTTCTATCATCCATCCTATGCTTCAGATGCGTCTACCTAACCTTTTTTCTCTTAACCAAATGTGTCTTCGCTTCTTCGATACGTTACACCTAGGTGCTTTTCGTACGACCATAATTCTCTTTAACCCTCTACTCGGATTATGTGTAGCCCTTCATTTCTTCGGCCTCTCAATTCAATTGGCTTGGACCGATCCGTCTGCCTGGCCTGTCCCGGGCCTAGCTGAAATATCTTAAAGACTCGGCGTTGGTAGGAGTGCCGTTTCAATACGTCTTCGCCTTCAGTCAATTTATTTTATTAAGTGGCTTCCCATAGCGGATGCGATTTATGAATTCGGGAATATTGCGCGAGTCGAATGTCTCTATTAGGTACCTAATAGAGCATAGGTCCATATTGTTCAAGGGGGCATTCGATTCCTTGGCCATCTTACGTAGCATCCCATTCTACTTTTCTACCTTTCTACATCAGCTAGAGAGTTTCGTCCCCTGGTCCGTACCCTCCAACCCTCCAACTCATGTCACCAGTTACCCCTCAAATGGGAAGTTCCCAATGTAATCGGTGCCGAATACCTTTAGGTACACCAGGATCCGATACCGACCTCCCGCTGGCCTTTGTACAACGGAGATATCGTACTCTGTAGTTCGGTAGCCCATTGAGTATCGCGCCCGTCGAGCCTCTCTCCGGGTCTATTTCTACTATCGCGATCTTAGGAAATACTTCAGTGTCCTGCTGTCCGGTTACGTATTACTGCGTACTGCGAGACAGGCGCACGTGTAATCCAGATGATCGCGAGTGGGATGAACCCTGGGCAGGAAACCACCGCATGTTGTCCGCTACCTAGTTGAACTAGCGAAATACATACTCAATAGCGAGGCATGATGGTCATCATTTCAAAATATTCAAAATATGCCTATCTTGTCCGTTTTGCGACAGTATTCGATCCACTTCCCCCGTAGGGATGTAACCTCACGATAGCATATCTGACATGGCAGTTGAACTTCTACTTTGATGCTCGGCTGGCGTGTCATCATGAACAGTCGTTAGCTCCCTGCTGCCATGATCCAGATCAGCTCACGGAGTACGTATCGTCACCAATATCCCGGCCGATCCGTATCGAGCAGGGACTAAAAGCCCATACAGAAACATGAATTGCGCAACAAGTAATTCCAAGTAATTCCCGGGTGGACCAATAATTGATAAAAATAACGATGTCCCTAGGTTAGGTCCTTAGGTCCTTGCTCCAAACTGGGCTGCCCAGGCTTGTCTCTTTTCTGCAGGACCCCCATTGTTTCCCGCTCCGCAGGCTGGCAGGGTCGCAGGCTGGCAGGGCCTCCTTCACACGCAGAGCCACACTCGCGTACGCCGTACAAGAGTACTCTAAGTGAGATACGCAGCGGAGAAGCTAAGTGACCAGGATAGTCCGCCGCATTCCGTTAAGATGCCTTCCTTTCTCATGTATACTACCTAAGTACATGTGCCACTGCATGGTGTCGAATGACAAGACGCTCAAGTAATCATCACTATGTAGCATACCTACCTAAGGTATGTAGCATATGTAGCATGCAGCTGGCCCTTTTCCTTGGTTGCAAAGCCTTGTGTCACCCACCAAACGTAGATCCCACTTCAATATATGTCGAGTCCTCTCCCCCAGATCCCAGATGCTGGTTTCCTTCTGCTTGTCTGATTTCTCTTGCGTCTGTCTCCACACACGATGCTATCCAGATCAGGCGTTAGCATTCGGAGGCTCATATCTCCAAGGCGAGTCCAAGATGAATTTGAGGATGGGGTTTCGGTTGATACCGGAAGATGGGATCAAAGGACGGGACGGAATGACAGTAGTACACTCCCTAAGAGGCGGACAACCTACAGTAAGAGACGGCCGCCGCCACCGATTATAGTTAGTAGGGAACAAAGCATTCATGACATTCTGGATCCTCTGCCACCATTGCCGCCATACGACATGCCGCCATACGACACGCCGCCGAGGTCCAGGTCTAGTTCCTTGAATAGTTGTGAACGCCACAACGACTCTTACTTATCACAATCAATCGACTCAAAGAGGTCTAAGTCACCTCTTTGTTCTATATCGTCAAAGGAAGATAGGAGCCAAGAATCACTCCAGCTTTCTAGTGTGACAAGCTATGGAGGCGACGACTTTCCACCGCCGCCTCCTCCTAAGAGCTACTCCGAGTCGCCAGATTCCCTTAGACGTCAGGCGGAACTATCAAGTTCGAATTTGGATTACATAGAAGGTTTATCTCTACGACCAGAGAATAAAGCGGCAACATTACAACAGCACCTGCAACGGCAGGAATCATTCTCAAGTATTACAGATAATATTCAGCAACTTATACAAGAGGCAGATGAGGCATTCAGAGCAGTCGGCAACGCTCTCGTTGAAGTTCAAGTCACAAACAATTCGACAAAAGCATTACCATTGCTTCCTACGCCTGAATCTTCGCCTGTTCTAAAACCAGCACCTTTAGCTTCTCAGGCTCGAGCAGAGAGTCCGCGACCTCAAGCAGTTGCTTCCCCGAGAAGCGTCCCTTCACCCAAACCCGCCGCCGCTCCCGTCTACTCACCCCGACGGAATCCATCAGTGAACAACGGGGTTAAGAGGAAGAGGTCGAAGAAGTCTAAGAAGGCGAAGGCGATGAAGCCGAGTCGGAAGCCTGCCGCGTCCAAGTCGACGGCGAAGAGCGGCCCAATATGGAACTTCTCGGACAATGTGACTGATCTTTTTAGTGGGAAACTCTTCCAGAAGATCGAGGTGGATGAAATGCTCACACCGGACCAATTAGAAGAGTACAGGTTGCGTAGGATATCGACAATGCAGTCAGAAAAATCGGCCAAGGCAACCCAACCTACACAGCCTACCCAATCGACTCAGCCATCACAGCCAACACAGTCAACACAGTCCGAGAGATCAATCGAGACAATTGACACTGAGTCGAGCGATACGCCGATCGAGCCCTTTCACCTTGAAGACCTGTCTTCCCGAATTGGATCGGCCGGTATGTCACTCGACCTTGATACACCAACTGAAGAAAAACGTATATTATTACAATTTAACCCTGTTGCCTGGAGGGATTTTTCTACAGAGGGACGCAATGAATATGGCCCTATCGAGCTTCCGGTGTCGACATCAACGTCGGCATTACAGACGGATATAGGAGAAGAACCGGCGCAAAACAAAAATGCCACTTTCCAAACGCCACCAATGAGACAGGCTGCACGATTTGCTGCGAGAAGCCAGAAAGCATCATTACCTAGCATCCCAGAAACGGCAGCCATCTTGACACCCACAAATGAATTGTTCGCCGGCCACGATCTCAGATATTCCCGAGATATGGTCGCAGATTCAAATTACGTTTTCCTTCAATCATCACCATGTTCCATGACCAGCCCTATTTTCCGACACGGCCCGATCCGACTAGCCAAGTGTGATCTGATAGCAGATGTTAAAATCGGGGCGGATGACGGGCTAGACTGGACAGCATTCCAGATGGCTATTTCTGGGGGCGCCGGAGACTGGTTCTCCGAAAGCGATGACACCATCCGCCGCAGAGAGGCGGAAGAGGCAGCGGAGATTGTGGAATGGTTTGGGTCATGGAAGTTCAGCAGCCCCGGAGGGCTCCTAGACCACCCTATTGAAGCCGATAGCCCTATGAGCATGACTTCAGGTGAGGATTGCTCGGAAGTGTCATACAACGAGACCGAGAAGGATGACAACCCATACAACCAGCATTACGACTGGCAGACACCCGGGCAGAAGACCGTACCTGAAATCCACCAGCCCGACTACGATATATCCGGGCTTGAGCTAGATACTTCGAGGATGGGTCTAGACGATGAGATGTTTGACCAATCCAAGGAATATAATAGCCGGGAGAGCTATGCTAGTCTTCCACAGAGCCCGATGTTGGACCTCCGAGTTATTCGAAGCTCGGACGGGGACGACATGGATGTTGTCCCGATGGGATATAACCTTGGACACGACCTGGGAGATTTCCTCAAATGGGAGGCAGAACATGCCTACGCCGGAGACTTTTACTGAGATGTTACTTTTGGTTTCGCTCTTCACAACGTTCGCAAATATTCGCAGATGTTTGCATTATAAGCAATGGATCATGCCATGCTTCGAAAGACTGAGCTGCCTCGAGGAGGCTGCATGGATTAGAAATGAGTTTTACGTCGGACTGACTGCCTGTTCATTTGTCATTATACCATTGATTTTACCGAGGGCGTTTGGGAGGCACGCTCTCTATGCAAAATGATTTATTTTAGGATTAGGGATATTGG
Organism: Daldinia decipiens; assembly: GCF_022478715.1. Lineage (NCBI taxonomy): Eukaryota > Fungi > Ascomycota > Sordariomycetes > Xylariales > Hypoxylaceae > Daldinia > Daldinia decipiens. Next base: position 493,784 of record NW_026054563.1, on the reverse strand, counting down.
GCTAAGCGGAGCGCGGCGCTGGGACGGATTGGTTTTTTGTTATGCCATTGGAACACAATTGGATGTATCTTGTCGTTGTGCAACCGGGAACTATAAATGGTATACTGGAAACCCACTATGATGGTTACAGGATGAAGTGAGTAAGAATTTATATTGGGAAGTTTGGGAAGTTTAAGAGGTAGGTACCTTAAGTAACCTTAGGTATCCAAGGTGGAAGGGAACGGAAGGCAAGGGGCAGAAGTAGAAGAAGGGGAATAAGGGGAATAAGGGGGGGAAGGGGAGGGGGAAAAGCAAGCTAAGGGGGAAAGGAGGAACTTACGCGGTCATGTTCGGGCAACTGCGATGTCGTCCGTTACACATAAATTTTGGAATTTTGTTAAATATCGAGTCATCTTCCAAATCATACCTTCGTGTCTGCTTCACATCCTCGACCTGTGACACTGGATTGACTGGATTAATCACCTGGTCATGTACAATCAACCTCCAAAAGACAGGCTGTGATCTTGTCCACCTTCTCCGCTCGCGTCGTCAGCTACCGTCGTTAGACAACCTCCTATAACCTTATAGCAGCCAGAAATCCAACGATAGCCACTTGTTCTTTATCTTAATCACAACTTTTAACCTTTTCTTCCTCTTTCATCTTACGAATGAAACCTAATTTCGTACTCGCAGATCGGCCATACTGAAACAAGCACAGTTTTAAATCTACGTCACCAGCCGAAAGTCAATCAAGAGGAGCAAATGCTCTATATCTTTCTCCGGGACGCCCTAGCGGGTGCGAGCCGCGCGTTAGCCTCGATAATGTCGATGGAGAATCCCGCAGCTATGCAATACGACAACTCGACTCTCACCATTACTTCTATCGGCACTCCGGACCCCTTCGTAACCCTCTTCAGAGGCCGCTATTACCTCGTAGGCTACCTGCACTACCACTACCTTGTATGTTCTTGATAGGGTGGCACTACTAACTTCATACCAAGACCTTCACTGCCGGAAATAGAGTCGAGATATGGTCATCCCGTAGCCTGGCTGACATCGAGAGCTCTGCTGCTAGACATATAATTTGGTATACTCTACCTAATCTAATGGCATATCCCTTTTAGCCAGTCATGTCGCTGACTTCAACGCCAGGACTCCTCCACAGGGCACCGACCACTCCGCCGATCTTTGGGCCCCCGAACTTCATGCTCTGCATGGCCGATGGTACGTCTACTACGCCGCTGCGAACCCGGCTCATGGGAACAAGAGCCACCGGATGTATGTTCTGGGAGGGCCACCGGCATCCGAGGACCCTTGCCGGGGTCAGTGGGAATTCCTAGGTCGTATTAATGAGATGCCGGACCACTGGGCGATCGACGGTACTGTATTCGAGATGAATGGGCATCTGTACTTTGTATATTCGGGTTGGCCTCTCGATGACCCTGATGATTCGTCCGATCTCATACAGCAGCTGTATATTATGAAACTTGAGGACCCGACGAGCGCTGCAAGTCCTGCCATTGTCATATCCCGCCCGCAGCATCCCTGGGAAATTACACGCGAAGGTAACGGCACGGACCATGGCATCAATGAGGGGCCGCAGTTCTTGAGCTCACCCGACGGAGGTATCTCTTGGCAGGGTTTAGTCTACTCGTGTGCCGGTAGCTGGACCCATGAATACAAGATGGGGTTATTGCAGTATATAGGTGGTGACCCATTAGATCCTACTTCGTGGCGGAAAGGAGAAGAGCCGCTCGTCCAGACGCGAAGACATGGTACCGGTCCCTTTGGGCCAGGCCATGGGTCATTCCTCAATATAGGTGGACAAGTTGTGGCTATATACCACGCGACCGATAGTCCAACGGACGGGTGGGAGAACCGCAGGGCAAGGGCACAGAGGGTAGCGTTTACAGACGAGGGACCGTACATGGGCCGATCATTTGGTATGGAACCTCCCCGTCCAGAGAGCGGTAGCTTAGTCCGTCGCCTGAAGCAGAAATTGGGAATGGACGGCCGCGGCAAGCAGGAATTGGCCAGCGAGAAGAGCCTAAAGACCCTGCTAGGGAACAGGGCGGCGTATACTTAGATATAAGACAAAGACAGGATCAAGTGTAAAAGGTAAGATAGATCGAGTGGAAGTATAGGATTGAATTATGTCTATGTCAGGGTCCCGGTGGCATGACGGAATTGGGGCTTTTCTATGTATTACGAAATAAATAAGTTATTTCTTGTCGTGGGTTGCTGAGAATACGAAGGTATGAGTTCTGTGTGTTAGATATATAACTGTTGAGGCTACGGGATCCGAGATGCTTTTTTGCTTATTGACTTGCTTGGTATTTTATAATATAGCTTATAGAAGTAGATTTACCCTTCGAGTTGTAATATTACCTGTAGGGAGGGCGCCCTAAGATTGGGCCTTTCATCTTTCTAAGAAGGAACTACATAAGTACCTAATACGACACCCTCGGCAAGGAGAGGTGGAATAATTTTATAGCCACCATATTCGAGGTATGGTTTTGGGGGGGGGGGTACAAGAAAAGTTAGACACTGGAGTAGGTAGTTAATTCGGGACCAGTTGTGCAATCAAAACGTGAACTATTAACTCCATAGTTATCAGGGCCCCTTTTTCAGAGGTAGGCATGTTCTTGTGCATTACCATCCTACCTACATATACCTAAGTATATCAGGGCCTCTATTACGGCACGAATGCGCAACTGATTACAAAGTACGAGACAACAGACAACATGTAAACTTGACGCGCAGGGCCACGGTAATTGCAAATAGGAATTTTTGGTGCGTTGTTTGCTCTTGCTTGAAAGCTCATCTCGTATATCATCATTCCTACAAAGGCACGGCCAGATCTCTCTCTCTTTTTTTTTTTTTTGTGTTGCCACTCATTCACTATAAGTACAAGACGGGACAAGAAGAAAAAGGAAACACTGTTTGTTGCCTGGTTGTTCGCAAGGAGGAGTGTATTAAGGGGGCATGTAGCAAGTAGGTAAGGTAAGGTAAGATAAGCACCGTTCCTTGTGTTATTTGCAAAGTGTTTGTTTTCTGCTCTCCCCCATCCCCTCATCCGTGCTGTCCAGTTCCCATTACGTGTGTATATGTGTGTGCGTGTTTGTTCGTCACCGCCCTGTCCCGTCGTTGTTCATTCATCCTATTGTTTCATCCAGGCAAAGCAGTGCTCAAAAGGACAAGTAAGTAAGTTGGTCTCCTCGAGACCGGAATCAATAATCAGTGTGCTGCAATGTCGTGTCATGTGCCCCCAGGAGTGCTATACTACCACCGTGTCCCACCTCGCCTGTACCTGCTGCATAAACCTTTCCTCGTATTAGACATTACTAGTGAATTACCGTCAGCCACTGGAGCCTGAGATGGGTAATTAAGCAGCCTACTAGGCAGCCATCTCAGGGGCGCGGCCTCGATGCTGCTCGCCGTTCAAGCCGCTGTCAGAATCCAGAATGGAATGAGCCTGGTCGTCCTCCTGCTCCTCTTCCTCCTCATACTCGTGGTTCCGGTGCTCCCCAGCTGCAACCCAGGACTCGCGGTCGTTAAGCGGGGCGTCCTGGGCAGACAGATCCAAGCCTTCTGATCTAGCTTTGATGTTGTTTCGGCGGCGCATGGAAAGCGTGCGGGCTCGTGTAGATAGCTTTGGATTCACGGCTGCGTTAGATGACACCCAGTTAGTTAGTGCATCTTCGCAGTCCTGAATGATGGCTTTGCTGGCCTCGTAGCCGTCGTAGGCAGCACGAGTCTCGCCAGGAGTCACGGGCGTATCGTCGATGAGCTCGAGGAGGTGCTTGCCATAGCCGGCGATAATTGCAACTTTCTCGCAGTGTTCTTGTAGGGCGTCAAACTGGTAGGTGTATGCTGCCTTTAGCTTCTCACGAGTAATGTTAGATAGCTGAGCCTCGGCCACAAGCGATTCAGCTTCGGCGCGAACAAGTTCCTGCTCAAGAACAACAATTTTGGGTGAGTTGGGCTCTTTGTATTTAAGCTGGGCGATTTGATCAGCAATCTTCTGCTTTCCTGTTATGGCGTTAGCTGGTATCCATCTCCGTGGTGGGATCTCTGTGGTGGGATCTTGCAAGGAGTACTCACGGTCTCGGCTAGGCTGCACAGATGCCTCGATATTTCTAATGCTCTTCATGGTCACGCGATACTGGTCATATCGATCGACATACTGGTCTTCAAGTTCGCCAATTTCATAGATGAGTACACCAAGCTTGTCGGTGACGTCAGAGACGTCTTCGTCACCAGCTTCACCCCAGAGTGAGAGTTGTTGCTAGATATAACCTTTTAGCACGCGCAATCTTTGGGGGGGGTATGCTACACGTACAGCAACCTCCATGCGCTCCTTTGCGACAAGCTCCAGGCTCCTCATCACGTTCTTTTCCATTTTGACGAGTTGGGTCAACTTCTTGGCTAGGTCAGGCCCGAAAGCGCCGGCGGCATTTCGACGAAGCGCATGTCCTTGATACTTTTTGTTAGTGGTCTGGCCTTGTTTGGAAAGGATAGAACCCATCGTGGACAGTATGGTCGTAAGTTGGGGAAGTGCAGAGAAAACTTACCGAATCCGCCTCTTCCGAATAGTCTACCCGACTTAGTAGACGATGGCGGGGGAGGGGGGTTCTGTGACAACAATGTTAACACTGCGTCTGCCTCAAAGCGCATTGACTGGGCAACGGGACCTACTTGAATCTGCGAGGCAGTTGGCGCCCGAGTCTGGCGCATAGAATATGTTCGATGCATTGCGAGAGACGGATTGGCAACAAGTAGTGAGCAGATTGCAATAATACTAGGAAGGTCGGCTCGGGAAGGATATAAGGATATAGCTGTGATGTTATAGAGACAATGTAAGAGGGTCGACAACTATGGTGGAGAATGCGATGCGATGGTTGATGCTCTGCTATGATACTTTGCTATATTCGTTCTAGGAAGACTGGAGCTGATTAACGGGAATACGAAATGCGATACTCCAAAAGGTAAGGAAGATGGTGAAAGTGTGGATGTAACTTTTAGCTTTCTAGTCTTCTGAGATCTTCGGTTTAAAAAGAAGCGGACGGATTTGGGTCTTGGGCGATCACATACGTAAGGTACACACACCTTTTTCGTAGTTTTTTAAGAATAAGAACATTGAATGGAAGATGGGCTGGCAGGCTGGCAGGCTGGATGGTAAGATGGGCATGTTGTCCCAGTGTCCCAGTGGCCCCATGGATGGTCTTGGGGCTCTACAGGTTTTGGGCTGTTAGAGCCAAAGAGCTTGGGTTAGACAATCGAAAAAGTGGGAACAAAAAAGAGAGCTGGTCCCCTTACTGCTACGTCATCACTACCGAATTGTGTTTTTCCAGCTCTTAGCGTGCAGAGCTAATCCTAACATGGCCATTGACCTAACGGGTAGCGTACCTCTAGCTCCGATCTTGTTCTTTGGGGCGCACAAGTCTTGAGCTCACGCCGTCTTCGAAGGTGCTTCCACTTAATCATTCATTACGGATCGCATGCGTACAAATTAGCTCTTGCCTAAGAAAGAAACTTGTAATTGCCTTAGAGCAGAACGTGTGATGCCGCTTGACTCGGAAGAGAAAAGTTTAAACAGCGGGCAATCAAATCCTGGCCTGGTATATAACATGACTACATCACTCCAAGTAATTGATTAAATGATTGATTGAATGAGCACAGTTAAAACAAGAGTAACCAGGTATTATGTGTAATAGGTTTAAGACTTGTATTTTCGAGTATAGTTGATGATCGAATACGGCATAGTAGGTATTATATTAACATAAGACATCTGGGTCAAGTACCTGATACCTATAATCCAATCAATGTGTTAAGAGGCAGAGACAAGACTTTATCAATAACTGGAATATAATTGGGTAAATGCCCTCACAGGTGCACCTACCTCCTAGGTGAGGTAGGTACCTAGGTATCCTGGAGCTAAATATACTAGCCACAGACGAAGCCACACTCCTATTATAAGAGATTAGATAAGGATAGCACCTTCTCGTGTCGTCTCATCTTATCAAACGCGTCAATCAAGACTTATAAAATTCACTTTTATCCCGTAACTATTAATTTAACATCACTTCAACTTCTTAAAGGTTCGATAGTAAGTTCCTTTTTCACTGGTGTGATTTACCTGTGATTTATCCGATACAGGCGCAAGTTTTCTATCATAAACATTAAATATTAAATCCAACCCTTTTTAATATATTCTTATAATTACTTGAGACGCGTTTACATCTGGGACCGAACAGCCACAATTATCACCTTTGGGGTCATATTCACTTACCAAGAATAGACAATAGACAATGGGTGGAGCACTGTCATATCCACCACATCCTTGGTAGACTCAAGGACGAAGACGAGGACGAGGACGAGGACGAGGACTCTGGGAGTATTCCAATCTGGAGTTGGGATTTGAAAACAGGGGCAGAGTCCAGGGTGTGCAGCCTAGCAGCGGGTGCTCTAACGAGATGGATAGAGTTCCTATTGACTTGACAGCCGTGGTTTCAGATTCTGATGATTATAATGCTTCAGAGATTACACCTCAAGAAGGGCAGTCGCAGTCGCAGTCTCAGTCTCAGTCTCAGTCTCAGTCTCATTTGTTATCAGAACTATCGCAATTATCACAATTTGAATCTCAGTTAGGGGCAAATCGTAATCCTACTAGTCCACATCTTCCGGATAGGTCACCTGGACAGCAGGAACCTTCATCTATGGAGGAACGTTCTATATCGATTCGCGCTGCAACTCCTCCTATGTCCGCTAAGGGGTCTGCATCGAAGCATGGAAACCAAGATGGCAAGACTGCTTCTTTGCCCGTTAGATCAAGCGGCAGCTCTAGGAATGGCGTAGATGCTACACCTTCATCAAGTCAGCACCACCCACCCGGAAGCCATCGAACACCTAAAATTCAAACCCCGAAAAAATCTTTCTGGTCTATCGATGACGTTGTGGCAGCTTTGCGAGGGTTCTCGGAAGAGATCGGCATAGACGGCGCCAAGCTCACTGCTCGCTTGATTCACATAGCTTGGAAAAAGGAAGCGCCTAATCAGCAGTTTACGAGTAAGAAGGATTGGTTTGCGGATATGAAACGCATCCCGCTAGAAGGTGTTGGGAGATCATCAGATACGATAAAAATTAAGTATAAGGTTTGTCCCCAACGACTCGCTGTCCACGCTATTCGAGATCCTAAAGCCCGGGTCTCATCTAGAGTAGGAGTGGGAGGCTAACAAACGCACAGCAATTTGGCCATGGTAGATCTGGAAAACAGGAAAGGAAAGAACAGCATCAGGTTATTTGCATTAAAACCGATGCTGAGAAGGTCCCGTCCTACGGCTTTCATCACGTTGAGATCAGGAAGAATATCCTTTCCCCAAATACTATGCTTACTTACGTCCCCCATCTACGAGATCTGGCAGATAATGAAGAAGGCGTCTACCGGCGCTGGCTAGAAAATTTAGAAAACATGGACAAGACATCTGGGTTTGCCACGCTAAGTCGGCACCAAAAGGTGACAAAGACCATCCAAAAGGAGCGTGCGACTACCTTATTATTATATCTCGACTCTTGGCTAGATAGACTTGGCCTCAACATTGAGAACTGTACTAAAACCACCCTTATCCGCTATATGGCTAGCCAGAGTGACAATGTCACTCCTCAGCAAAAGTCGAGTATCCTGAATTCATATAATGATGAGCCTGGGTCTCCGCGATCGGCCAAAACTGTCAGAATTTTCACAGAAGCATTCGATCGAGTCTTCAACTCGCCTCTTCTACGCGAGCGCGCTGTGCCTCTTCGCGACGTCCTCTTACTAGATAAGTCGGTTGATACCATCGTCGATTCTAAGAAATGGATGAAGGATACTCCGAGCCAATCGAAAGTCACCGAAGAGCATACAACGGTTGAATCTTTTCTCGAAACTTACGCGCTGCTTGGTTGCTTGATATGCACCAGCCATTCCTGCGAACACGGCGAATACGGTGTCGATAACGAGCGGAAGCGATTCTCTATCGAGGTAGTTGGCGGTTTGTCGCCTATGATCCGCCAACAGCTTACGCAGAGATCCAAAGGAAGGATCGAAGACAGCCCTACATCTCGCAAAACAAGAAAACCTTGCGGCGATGACTGCTTTTTGAATGGGCGCCCAGGAACACGAGCCCGTGCATGGAGTGAGAGTGAAATAATGCTCCTCAGATCATTCTTCTCGACGTTGAGCAACACGAATATACCGGTACAATGCGCTACTTCTGTGGCCACCGGACGGCCCTGTTGGGATGTCAGTCGTCAGCTCGATAAGCTTGATCTGACTGTTCCCAGCGCGGACCCTACGCCGCAGGTCCAAGTGAAACCGCTGCCTTGGTATGATAGGAAAAAGAAAATGCTCATAGGGGACTGGCAAGATCATACCAATACTCACGAGCACCAGAGGAAGGACTGTTTTGATCCTTGTAGCCATGAAGGGCCTTGCACAATGAAGAACTGTAGGTGCGTCCAAAACCGCCTTATGTGCGAGCGCTTCTGTCGATGCACGGCAGCAATTTGCGCCAGCAAGTTTACCGGCTGTGCCTGTCACTCTCATGGGAAGACATGCGTCCCTAAGCAAAAAGATCGGCCTTGCATCTGCGTGCAGCTCAATCGCGAGTGTGACCCTGTTCTATGCGGGAGCTGTGGTGCTTCCGAGAGAGCCAACCCAGCAAATGCAGATAATGATGCTCTACATACTACTGGATGCCAAAACTGTGCACTTCAGCGAGGCAGGTCAAAATCAGTTATGCTTGGGAGGTCTAAGATTGCTGGTTATGGACTCTTCGCTACGGAAGATATTGCACAAGATGAGTTTGTCATCGAATATGTTGGTGAGCTCATTAGCCAGGACGAAGGGGTTCGCCGCGAGGCACGTCGCGGAGACGTATTCGACGAGTCATCCAATTCGTCGTATCTGTTCACCCTGCTAGAACAGGAGGGAATTTGGGTTGACGCCGCAATCTACGGTAATCTTAGTCGATATATCAACCACCAGGAAACCAACTGTAATGTTACCCCGCGAATCCTCTATGTCAACGGCGAATATCGCATCAAGTTCACATCTCTGCGGGAGATTAAGGCCGGAGAAGAGCTGTTTTTCCATTACGGCGAGAATTTCCCAAATCTGACTAAGAAACTTTTGCAAGAAGAGAAAGCCGAGAAAAAGCGACGTAAGGCTAAGGAGCAAGCCCGCAAGAAGGGCCAGGACGATGCTGAAAAGCCAAGAAAGAAACCCGGTCGCAAGCCAGGTAGAAAACCGGGGCGTAAACCGGGCCGCAAACCAAAGAAAACCTTTGCTAAAGTCGATTCAGAACCGGAAGACGATGACGAGGCTCTTGAACCCACGGAAGAGCCACTTCTTAACATCAATATCGCCAAAGGACGCAAGCGCAAGCGTGCTGTTATCGATGAAGAAGAATCGGATGAGGGCGAGTATCGCCCTAGGACTGATTCTCAGGACGATGTAATGGTAGACGTTGGTGAAGGATCACCCACTCGTAAACCATCGCGCTTAAGGAAGCGGTTGGGAGCCCCGCCAAGGGCTAGGAAGAGTTTCCCAGCTTCAGCTGCTAGGCGCGAAGAAACCGACGAAGGGATGGATGAAGACAATGAGCTTGAGCTAACACCGAAACGGCAGCGTAAGAAACCACGAAGACTCCTTGACGATGCTACGCTTGAAGAAATTGACAAAGCCTTGGTGGTAGAGAGCAAGCCTATAACGATGCCCAAGCGTCGGGGCAGGAAGCCGAAACATATTAAAGAGCAAGAGTTGCGAGAGAAAGAGCTGCGAGAAAAAGAGATACGAGAGAGAGAAGCCAACATCGAGGCCAAGGGAGGCGAAGGAGACACGGTCGTCATAGGGGGCGCACAGAATATTGTCCAGGGCAACACCCCAGGCAACGCTCAAGGGAGTAGTCGTTTTAAGCATACGGAAGCCAGGCTTGAGCTTAACTCAGATTCAGCCGCTGGCAGAGAGACGCCTTCTGTGGCGCGAAACCGACGACAGGCCAAAGACGTGGTAGAATCTAGCCCATTATCAACGCCAGATTCGGGCATCGCATACCCCGGGCTCGACCTATCCGACTCGGACATACGGCCCGTATCTAGAAGAGGACGCACGAGGAAAGGCGCAAGTGGCGATGACGAATATAACGGCGGAAGTTGGAATGATAGCGACGGGGTCAGACACGCCGGTGCCGGTACCGATGATAGCGATGATGACTCACCGATCGACCGCTCGCGAACCAGGCGCAGACCGGCCAGGTACGATGATTAGCCTAGGTCTTCTTCGAAGATTCTCCTACTTAGCAATGCCAAACTAATATTAGGAGTTTTTCCATCGAAGCAGCGAGGAGATTTCTAAATCCATACAATATTCGACTCGGCCCGAAATTTAATCCCCAAGGCCACATCTTATGATGCAAGCTACTACCTACCTAAGGTACCTGACCTAATCTACGTTATATAATAGAATCGACTTTTAGCCTAAGGAGATGTATAATAGTGTCCGCGGATATGGCTGTATAAATAGCATTTACATTAGCATTGCGTGCGGGCTAGTTACAAGAGATGGTCTAATTTCCGTCAGCTACGAGGCTCTTAATCATCCTTGAGATCGGGTAGTACAGTAATTCCAGGGTGCATTTTTCTAATTTGGTGGTTCATAGACCTGTTTGCGGCATTGTAGATGACTTAGGTACCTATCCAGGCACTCGGGGGTAGCTATCTACCTGGTATAAAGTAAACATTTTCATCGTCAATCTACCTAGTTTTGCTAACAATTCCTATAACTACCTAGGTTAAGATAGTCGTCTTACAAGATAGTTTATTTCACGACACGACAAACCAAAAGGACTTTCTATCTACTTAACCAGGTAGGTAACCAACCCCCTTTTCGTGTTCCCGTCTTTGCATATCTAACTCAAGATCAAGATGCCCGCCCCCCTAGCTCGATTTGCTATGCTGGATGTAAACTACCTACCTACCTAATCCAACTTATGATAGTTACCTGTTAATTGTTGACGTATACATTGAAACTGCATACCTAGGTACCGTAAGATGAACTTAAGTTCCCGCAAACAACATACGTTTTACGACTAACAGATTATGACGCATCTATCGTAACCCACATAGACTTGATTAGTTCACCACTACATGAGACATAGACATAGAAACTTAGGTTTATAGTCATACTAGTTACCAAACAACACGACCACTCGTACATCAAATAAGCTAGCTACCTTCCAATAAATTGAATACAATAAAAAACCACCCACGTTTTCATTAACCTAGGTACCTAACCTAGTAATTGCTTGCTTTCCTTTGCTTGTCCGGGACCATCTGATCCCCCTAATGACTAATGCGCGGACTCCAAGCATACTCGTTCGTAGTAATTAACCTAACCGAAACCTTGATACTGTACACGATAACATCAAGGACTAAAGTAAGTAGTAACGCGCCATCCAACCATCCAACCGTCCATTTCCTCCCTTCCCTTCCTAGAAACGCGGGAAGGAATATGTTTCCTTCCCAAGCCCCGTAGCTATCGGAGAATAGATAAACAATAGACTTCCCGAGCTCTAGTTACTTTTCGACAGATGTTGTTTCTCGAGCACAACCGTTTCTGGTTTGCTCTCGCTTGCAAGGATTGCTACACCCTCGCCTCCCATTCCAACGGCACAGGCTGCCTTAGGGTTGGGTTGACCGGGCTAAGTTCGACTTTGGTGTCAGGGCTTGCCGCTAAATCCCGTCCCTTCCCTCGCACACCGCAGTTCTTGGTTATCTTCTAGCAGTGTCATGATTCGAAACGAAAGAAGGCCCGTAGGCGTAAGGATGCATCTCTGGTCCATACTTTAGCCCCTAGGACCCTTCAACTCGTTTCCATGAGAAATGAACTCGTCGGTATGATTACTTCACGAAGGCCTTCTCTTGAGAAGCCCTTCAGAGAAGGTTTTATACGCTCTGGGGATATACGCTAGCGGGCTGATGAAGAAAAATGTTAGTCATGGAAACTCTTGCAAATGGACTAAAGCGGTGATTATCACGTACCGGGCTGTTCAACATGTTGTTGCGCTTGTTTCGGCCTTTCTTAATATGGCTCTTGAGCGCAGAGGAATCAAGTGGCTTCAAAAGTTCAAAGCTGCATAAGAGTTCCGCAGACACAGACATGACAGCTCCCCAGTTATCGAATTCGCCGCAATACTAACACATAAATAGTTAGTACATAGTGTTATAGATAGATGGTGCACTCTTACGTTTGGTGCGCTAAAGACAGTGACTAAAACTCTGTCATTAAAAAATTCGTAACCGTCTTCGACAACCATGTGCGCTCGGCAGACGAGATCAAAGTCGTGGGCTGCTAGAAAGTCGGTGATAACCCTCTTACCAAAACAGTAGCTGACACCTCTCTCGTTGGCCTCCCAGTCTGCTTCCATGTCGGCGGGATCGGACCATAGCAAGTCGTTAAGGAGACCGTAATCAGGGACGTCGGTTGGGCGAGCAATATTACGGATATCGTCCATATGGCTTAGGGCCGGAGACAACCCACCATGAACACAGAATATCTTTCCTGCAACGATGGCAGCGATCGGAAGCGTGTTAAAACAGTCAATGAACGTCTTCCAAATCTTAACGTTGCACCTTCGCTTGCATTCGTCGTAAAAGCCGTAGACCCTTGTAACGTTGGCACATTCATGGTTCCCCCTCAGGAGGAAGAAATTCTCAGGATACTTTAGCTTGTAGCACAGTAAAAGTAAGATCGTCTCCAAGGACTGCTTGCCCCTGTCAACGTAGTCCCCAAGGAAAAGATAGTTTGCACTCGGCGGAAACCCGCACATCTCGAACATTCGAATCAGGTCGGTATACTGGCCGTGAACGTCGCCAACGATCTTGACCGGCGCATCAAGCTCCAGCAGCGCAGGCTGGGATAAAAGGCATTCTCGTGCCCTCTGGCAGATGGCGACAATCTCGGCATTCTTAAGACATACACTCTTCGTTACTTTCCCAGCGTACGCGGCGTCTAAGAGCCGCTTGATGAAATCATCAAGGTCGATATCCTTGATGTCACTCATAGCAACTCCGGTAGGAGAATCCTCCTTCGAGGGTGTTCCCGGCACCGATATGATAGGGTTAATAGTATTCTCCTTCTTCACCAAGATCGGTGCTCCGGGTTGTTGTTGTATATGCGGATTTGGGTTCACGACCCCGGTGGGCGGTTGATCGGATACGTGGTCCACCTCACCACAAGCTTGGGCAGCATGTATGTCGCCATGACCAGTTCTAATGGAGGCAGATTGGACAGGAGAAGGAGGCGGTTGGTTGTCACCCAAGTGGGAGTTGCTTGCGTCCGGTGATCGCGGGGATGATGGGGAAGCGACTGAGTCAGCACGTCCAGTCCTCGATTTGCTACTCCGCGCAGATTTTACAGAGGCCGCGTCCGATTTGTCCCCGACAGAATCTCCATTGGATATAATCGCCGAGCTTCGTGGACTATCTGTCTTCCCACCACCAGGAATTTTTGATCGGAGGTTTTTAAACGAACGGGTAGAATCCTTGGTCTCCGATTTTCCAAATGAGGGATACGATTGCAAGTTTTCGGCGCGGTCTCCGGAGGATGCGCCTGAGCCCTTGCCGCTCCCCCCCTCTTTGGAGGCTTGGTTTCCCATCGTCTCGTGTCGAGTGTTGACGATGCTCAGTGAGTATCAGTCCAGCTTCGCGATGCAGAAAATTTTTATTGTTAATTTAGGTGGAAACAGAAAGCAGGAATAGGAAGCCCAGGCGCCCGCCGATATGTCGATCGTATATCAGCGACAGGTCGGATAATATTCTTCGCTAATGTCCAGCTCGCTGCTAGGGAGGATGAAATAGTCGGTCAAGGACAGAGAGGAGGAGGGCGGCGGAAGAAGTGGGAGCCGTTTTGTTCTCCGTCTTTGTAACTAAGGCGTAGAGTGGGCGCCAGTCTTTCGCAGGTATCGGGGAGTTGCGGGAGAGGACGACGAGGTGAAGGATGGGGTAGGATGATGTCGTAGTCAAACGGAGATGTCGGGAGCAAATGTAGGACTAGCAGTGTTGCGTGCGTAAGAGGCTATGCTCGCGAGGTTGAGGCTGGATGTAATGTAATTAATCTAAATTGCAGGTCGGAAGAATCAGCGACAGGGCCTATGCGGATTGAGGTCGTACATGTATGAGGGTCGGCAGTTGATCAGTTGTATGTTCAATCCGGCGGGGGGGTTTTGGAAGCTGGGGAAATTGGTTGCAAGTCTCAGATAGACCGGGGAGTTGCGGAGGAGAGGATGAGGTAAGAGATGTGCGAAGGGAGGGAAGTTGATAATGATGACGACGGCGAAGGTTTGGGACCGTCTATTATTATTTTTGGACCGTCTAATAAAATTTCCCCTTTTCTCCTCTCTTTTTGGGGACAATACATACACCAGAGCAAAGGAAAATGCGGGGAGAAGCTGTTCGTCTGCTTCGTCTAAGATGCGGCGAACGGTGATGAGTAAGGTTAAAATAAAAAGGGAAGATAAGACATGGGGACATAACCCAAGAGAAGGGCCCTGGGGCCAAGGAAGAGGTCAGAAGAACGTGCTAGACTCTAGTGGAGCTTTTGGTAGCGGTGCCAAGCAACGAGGGTTGCCGTCTCACCGTACATATAGTGTACATAACATACAGTATTAGGGTAGCTTAGGATAGTTATAGGGTAGTAGATATATGTGTATGTATGCGTGTGTAGTGTGTATGGATGTGTGTACGGATGCGTGTATGGATGTGTAAGTATGGGGATATGTACGAGTGATTGTAGGACTATGCATGCCTAAGAGGTAGGTACATAGTAGGTAGGTAGGTATATGTGTATGACTATAAGTACCTAAGGCATGTATGTAGGTACCTAGTGTAGGATATATAGAAGAAGCATAGAAGAAGAATAGAAATGTAGAAACGACACCTACCTAGCATATGAAGAGTAGCCTGATCGGACTGTTATACAGCGTTAGGCTATGCGCAAGGTTGCTAAGGTCGCAAGGTTCCTTTTTATTTTCTGTGCGCGCGACGAGCGTGTGTGCGTAGGACGAGGGGCACGTCCCGCTATACTTGTCAAAAACGGTTCCAAGGTCCGTGGGTGACGACAGGTGTCGGGCTATATTGGCCTGACGGTTGCTATGCACGATTTGGAAGTAGAAAGGTGGCTTTATTCAGGGGAGGTTCCGGTAGTGTGCTTTCAAAGGAGCAAGCCGGTTGGATCAAGGCCGGACAATGGATGCAGCACGTTGGAATTTTGGGGGTTCGTGATAAGTTGGAAGAAGGGGTGAATGATGAATGATGAATGGGGTTGAAGAGAAGAAGAAGGAATAGGGAGAAAAAGAGAGAGAGAGAGAAAGAGCAATGCGAACGCGTCAAGATTATTCAGACGTGCTAAATAAACGATTAGGAAATTAAGAGGGAAGTTGCAGTCGACGTTAGACAGACGATTGATAAAATGCCAAAATGCCCTGGTGCCTACCTTATGGTGCTTATCTTAAGGTGGTTACTTCCATGATTTTAATCATCTACCTAAGGTAGGTACCTATGTAGGTACTACCTATTTGATGCTACCATATATTATTCTTAGTGGGGAGCCGCTACTTCCATTTCGAATAGTCCGCGACGCCGTCCGACTGGGGCGGCGGAACACCTTGCAGCAAGTTTAGCAAGTTTAGCAAGTTTAGTGGAAGGACGTACCTTCCAGACCGCTATGTAATTTTTGGCGGGGCTCCTTCGTTCCGGCTCGAGTCGACTTGAACAACTTGTCCAAGTCGTCCAAAGGTTACCCAACTCTACCTAATGTATAAGGGTGGATTCCCTTGTCCTACCGGTAACAAAGAAAGCTCGGAGCTGTTGGTGGTTGACTATGTAGTCGTGTATCATACTCGGCTCGTTTACTACGAAAATAATAAATAATAATAAATTGTCAGTGTGGGGTTAAATTGGTCAAGGTTCATGATAATACGTCCGACTCGACGACCAGCCTGCCAGGTACGGTAGGAGCCTAGGAGGTCAGGTTTCCCTCCACCCCTCCCTACCGTTTACACCTTACATATAATGGTCGTATATGGTGCCCAAAACCTCTTAGTATATAATGATATTTGCGGACGAACAGCTTCGAATGGAACGACAGAGCGGGCATTTCAAGTAGATCAAGGTGACATGCAGACGGGAGCAATCTAGTAAAATTCACTAGACTTCCAATAAGAAACTGACAATCCCGTCGATCAGGCAACGCGATGGCACCTACTGCAAAGATCTCATCTTTCGAGCCCGGCTTTTGTTCGTTACTTTGATTTGTATTGCCTAAACCGGACAGTGGCAGTTGATTCTCGATGTCCGATAGGTACAGACACCTTAAGCATCCATGCTCCGTTTCTAGTTGCTGACCATTCCCATTTGCATATATAACCCAAAAATCCGTATCTCTCCAAGCTTTGGCGGTAGTGAATAATCGACATCACGATCCTTGGCGGTGGCGATTACAGGCAACCCGGTAACATCGGTAGCATCGCTGCATCGCAAGCAGCCATCGTGGTCTTTTCTACCGTCTTGGCTTCTGCTTGTCAGGTCTGCTTACTTGGCACTTATCATTCTAACTTCGGCTGTCGTTTCTATTGGAGTCTACTGAAAGCTTGACACTACAGTTAATACCGGCATCGTGGCAGTTGCATACACGCCAGGCCTCGAGCAAGTCTAGATTGATTAGCCAAGAGCACATCCTAGGTAAGCAACATATATTGGGTATTCCTTTAAGTAGATAGGTAAGTAAATGATCCAGTAGGAATCCGTTGCGTCAGGTTGTCCCGCGTGTCACAAAGTTATTAGACGTCTATAGCATACGTAGTATAATACTATAAGAATACATCAACCTGCCGCTCAAACCGAGTTTCAACCATCTTTTATGTGCCACTAGTATGCACGCGACAGCTCGACGGCAAGAAACCGGACAATTCATCATGGCTTCGGTATGAAATGCTCCGGCAACGGGAAGATAAAGTCTTCATACTTTGATAGTGTCGAGGTAGTACTATTGCATGTTTAACAACATCATGAGCCCTACGCTCCCAACAGGCCAATGCCTTGCTTCGTCTACGTCACCCGTCATCAGGCCATCGCGGCAGCTGTTAGATCCTTTGAAAAATGCTGATTGGATTATCGGGTAGGGCGACTAAGTATCACGGTCTAACAGCCTGACAGCTTCTATATTAAGGAACTCACCGACGGATAATGAATCGTAGCGAGGAGGCGTGAAGGCGTCAAGATAACTGGCGCACCTAGGTGCACCACCTTTTGTGACGTCCTTCTAAGAGGTAAGGTCGTTAATGCCATCACCCATATCCGCAAACGGCTCCGATGTGACCCAGTCCATCGGTGTATTCCGGATCGGGCAAGGTTCAAGGCCGAAATTCTACAACCCTTCTATATACCTTTTAACTAGTTATAAGGGGTAACTAGGGCTGAGAAGTTTGGTATCTCCGGCTTAAGTTCCTTTCTCGGGTCCGGAAACCGACAACGTGAGAGCGATTATCTCTTATATAAAATTCGGCTGCCCGGAGAGTTTGTTTGCTTGCCTCAATGAATGGAGTTTTAGGCCGGTTCTTAGAGAAAGGTACGTATTGCTGCTAGTTGGCCCTAGCCATAAGTGGACTTTCCAAGCTAAGGTAAGGTTCCTTAGGTACTATTTTTAGGATCCCCTCAAGATCTGCCCCGCGACCTACCCTAGCGGGACTAGCAGGACCCCGCCAAGGCCCACTAGCCAGCCCAGCCACATTTAAAGAGCTGGGAGGTAAATGGTTCGGCTGATAATAACCTTTGGCACCGGTTTCAATCATGTTGGACTTTGAAATCCCCCTTTCAATCCTCCTCATTTCCATCTTCAACAACACCATCCTTATTTGTCATGATGCTGTCAAGTCTATGATCTAGACTATCGCACCATCCCTTCCAGATATCCAAGACGCAACAAAAAGCGTTCTCTACCTTTTTTGATGTTTTCATAGCATCGCCATGCTAATGTGTCTTGTCTGTCGTAT
Organism: Daldinia decipiens; assembly: GCF_022478715.1. Lineage (NCBI taxonomy): Eukaryota > Fungi > Ascomycota > Sordariomycetes > Xylariales > Hypoxylaceae > Daldinia > Daldinia decipiens. Next base: position 475,719 of record NW_026054563.1, on the reverse strand, counting down.
GAGAGATTCTTAGTATGGTGGAGATAAAGACGCGTCAAGGGCATCGCCTCAAGGGAACCTTGTACCTACATACGTTGACGCCACAACGCCCACGTATTCGAACACGCGGGACGCACGCAACAACATACATACCCAATCTAAATAATCGATTTTCACACGAGGACCATTAGCCACACGCTGATCAACATTTCCAACTACTAGGTATTATTATGTAAGAGCTTTCTCGAGACTCTACGCGGCCCGTCCACTTTATGCCTCTGTATCCCCTCTTTTTGTTTCGTCCGTGTCACCACGTAAAGCCGCACAAGCTGTGTTTGATTGCTGCGGCAGACAAACGAAATGTTACAGTAGGTCTTTTGGTTTGTTTTCTCTCGCTTTGAATACAGCGTAATTATCTGAGCTCTTGTCGGAGTATCGGGACTACATGCAACCTCTACTATGTACATAGTACGTGATAGAGTCGTAGTTAGCAATACGGCATATCTGCAGGAGTTTGAAGCTTGCTGGGGCCCCTAGTCAATCACCTAGTCCGGAATTGCGATTTGCCTAACTGGTCTTGTGTAGCGAAATATTAGCGCAGTTGTTCTATTTCAGCTGCTGCATTCATGCCTTGTCTTGTGTGAAACTGCATTACTGGTGCTTCTGAGGTGCTTTTGAGGTGCTTTAGTAGTAGCATACCTAAGAAATAGTCAAAATCATTCTGATGAAAAATGTTGGGCATAAACGTTAGAGGGAATCATGTTCAGCAAAAGTTCATGACCCTGCTACATACATGTCTCGCCTGGGTACTACTGTCTATCGGGTATGTATTACCTAAACAAACAACTTACCTCACGGGCTTCTTTCAGGCTGTGGTGTTACAGCAATACGGGTTACCAAATGTCACTTGTTTTTTTTTTCTAGTGGGGTGGCATCCCGTCTCATTGGCGTATTTTTACAGCGGGGCTGAGCATCCCTTAGACAACTTTTTAGTGATGGGCTGACGTCGACTTGAAAGGGTCCCCCCGCCATGCTGCCATGTTAGAAGGGCCGGAGGGCTGGGTTGTGTAGCCCGAAACTGCGCCACGCTTGCTTAGATTTGATCAGTCAGTCCAAGTCAGTCCAGTCAAGTCCTACCGATCGTCCCTCCCATGCGTAATAAATACAACCGCTTACGCACCTTATTCTTTTCGGTGCATCTTTGTTCACGTATCACTGTTACATCTTTATTTATTGTCGCTCGCCGTTGCTGGGTCAGTTGTCTTTCCCATCTTCGACCCTTTTATCAACCCATCAAACCATATAACCTTAGGTACCTACCTTCGTTTAAGTCAACGGTCTGCATTCGTTACGAAACAAAAAAAAAACTACAACAACCGTAAAATAATTATATCCCTCTCGGTCGCACATAGACCGGTATAGCATCATGAGTGTTGGAAGATATGTCTGCGTGGCTCTGCCATTCATATTGACAGTAGGCAGCATCATTTCTATGCTGATTGCTGGTCTCACCGGTGTCACCAATAACGGCCTATTCATTTTTGAAATCGATACTAGGAACGTTACTATCGATGCCGAATCCCTTCAAAGCCTCATCGGCAACATTACCAACATTACCAACGCCGCAAGCATCTCGGATCAGGTTGACAATGCCGTAAACAACGGCCAAAAGGGCATTAGCCAAAATATTTATAATCCCCTGAATCAGCACAACACCCGCTCGCCAGCCCCGCAAGATGCCTCAGATATCTCCGGTATCATCAGCAGTCTTACCGGCTCCGGTGACAACATCACCGCCGCTGAGCTCGGTATCGACAAGATCTACCAGTTTACTCTCTGGAACTACTGCTCCACAACAACCGACGGTGCTAAGAACTGCACTAAGGCCAAGTTCAACTGGGCTGAAGAGGATCTCAACACCTCGTGGGTTGATGAATTTGGCAAGCAGCTTGGTGGTGCTAACATTACCATTCCCGATGAGGTGAACGACACCTTGAGCACTTTCAAGACCCTCATCAAGTGGACCGAGGTTGTCTACGTCATTGCTATGATTGGCCTTGCCCTTGAGTTAGCCGTCGGTCTGTTCACCGCTTGCTCTCGCTTCGTCTCATGCCTGACTTGGGTCATTTCTGGTATTGCTACTGCCTTCGTTATCGCCGCTGCATCTATGATGACTGCGCTAGCTGTTATCGTGGTCGGTGTAACGAAGACCGCCACGTCGAAATACGGTGGAGATGCCAGCTGGAACAACAACTTCTTGGCTTGCGTCTGGATTGGTGTTGCCTTCGCGCTCGGTGCCAGCTTCTTCTGGCTATTCTCCATCTGCTGCTGCAAGCCCGAGAACCGTCCCTACAACCGACGATCGGGACACGGTGCCGAGGGTGAGAAGTTCATTCCCACCGGCTCATACGCGCCGCTCGGTGATAACCGCAACTCCGGGTACAACTACGGTGCCCCGCAACGTGGTGGTGCCCGCTCGGACCTGGCCTACGAGCCGTACTCTCATGCCCATTAAATACGGAGAATATCAGTCAATCTACAATGAAATGGATGGTTACAGGCCTGTAATTTTTGCGTTCTGTTGGCGTTTGGGCCTGGGTATGACAAGACTGGATGATGGCAGTATCTGCAAAAGCTATCAGATACCTGCGTGTGAGGTAGATAGAGTGGCTTCCCATGATGGGAAGATGGCGAATTATTATGATATCAGTTCGGAATATAATGACCTAAATGTACTACGTATTTATTAAAGATACTCTTTCCCTTTTGGAATATAAATCTGGTATATTGTGCTCACAGTGAAGATATCGTGAATAGGTAGCCTTCCGTTATTAACTACCGAAACTAACTCAACGTGTACATATGTTGCTGGCCTAGTTAGGACCGAGCGGTGTGGTTGAGCTGGAGCTTAGAGCACGTGGCACAAATGAGGTGCGAGATATAGTAGATGGTAGTCCAAAGAACGGGCTCCAGGAACCATAGAGCAGACCATACCGTTGCAGCATGTGCTATACACATGGGTTTCTATAATAAGACGCGGCCAGCCTTTTGGGTAGCTTTGAGACCCACATCAGAGGCCTAACTACCGTATGAAGATAATAAGAGGTAGATATACTCGACTTCTCAAAGGGACTAGAAGCTGGGGAGGTAATTCATCGAACATTTCTTGATTTGCTAGCGGGCCTTGGCTTATGGTTGTTTCAATTGATCTATCGATAATCTAGCTGGGTAGAAAGAGAGGATTAATTTATACCCAACTTAAGTATGCGAGACTCCAGAACTTGTCGCGATTTACTCGATAGCTACTAACCCTTGTTCCTACCGTGCTTTCTCGGAGTTTTTATATTAACTACGAAAAGACATTCAACCCCCAAGTTTGTGCCAGCCCGTTGAATCATACGGGTTGGGGGGTATAAAAGGCCGGCTGGGAAGCATAATCCAGTCCTTGGAGAAAAGATCTACATCCATGGTTCCAAATAAACCTTGGATTTGGCTCAGGGTATTGACAAGCGGGATGACGAATATTCTACCCATGGGATCGACCGCGATAACATGGCCGTACGCTTCGTATGTTTCTTCGTCTACCACTAGAGACCCGGAGTCACCGATCTCAAGTCCTTGGAGTTCTGTTAGCCCCGGTATTTATGCTGCGGAAGGCTGTCCATACCTCGTCCATAGGTTAGTGAGACGGTCCAGACTTCGCAGAGGTCATGGTTGTCTCTCTGATTGGATATATAGGTGGGGATTGGGCTGATTGTCCCTTTGGACTCCGTGTGGTGTGACGTGATAATTCGGACATGGCGTTGCTTAGACGGTCTGGTTCTCGGCTCGGTGTCAATATAGTAAGTCTTTTCGACTTGTTGAGGTCCCATTATTTGGACCGAGTTTAGTTCCACGTTCTTCGCATCTTGCAACTTCAGAAGAGACCAGTCCAGATTAGGCTGACCTGGTACGCATTTTAATGTCGATAGCGATGAACTAATCACGGGGCGGCGAAATAGTCGTTGCTTATACTCAAAGGTATGCGATGAGTGTTTGGCGTTGATACTCCTTGTAGGTCTAGACTGAGGCGACGGCGTCTCAGTAAAATCATATTCAACGCCACCGAATATTATGGGGTTAGACTCTGTATCTTCTGGAGTCTCAGGGTCATCTTGCGGTTCTTCTTCAGATTCGAAGGGATGGGCTGAAGTGAGTGCAAAGAATTCGGACTCTATCCTGATAATACAAGCGACTGTAGAGAGGCGAACTCCCTCCGAAACGTCGGTGACTGGAGAACCACACAGAGAATATCCACTATTGAAGTGGATGTCGACAAAATCCCCCGTCCCTCCAACGTATTTAAATGCTTCTCTCCAGATATATAACTGGTAGGACACTTCGGTATGTCCATGTGCATATTGGTCAAGAATATGTTCCTTGGAGAGAACTATCATGACTTGTCTCACCATTTTATCATTGCCACTAGGACATGAGACGACTATCGAAGCTTTAGCACTGGCCATGTCTGTGCCGCACATCGCAAGGCTGTATGATATCTTCTCCATCCAATCCCTCGCTGTTGACAATTTACGATTCTGCTCGATCGAGTGTCTGAATATATTAACGACTGCCTTAAATCTGTCAAGATGTGCCGTACCGATATATTCCTCGGCATGTGGATAGACATAGATCGGAACCGGACTTTTGATGTATGGTATCATTAAAGGGTTTCGGAAAGCTTCAGGGAAGCGCTTCACACACTCACTCGACGAGGCTAAACCCGTTTAGCATATGTTTAGACTTCATTGTAGGCGCAGTTTTATTTCCAGATCATTACCTCTGGGTAGTCCGCATCCCTCGGACTGCTGCGTGATGCCTTCGTAGAATCCGGTCATATTATGCCACCACCTGCCTCCTCCCTTATTTGCACGCTGTCCGGGTTCTTCGATTTCAGTATCTTGGTCCTGATCTGTGTCGACCTTCGGAATCTGCCTGCGAAGTTGTGCAAGCTTATTATAAATTTCTTTGATCTCTTGGATCGCCCGACCTTGCCCAGGATAAAAGGGCATCACGGTTGATGATGGTAAACCTAAGGGGCAAAAATAATAAGGATATAATATACGTTTTCTGGGTGTTTATAATAGATACTGATAGGGGGCAGTAGAAGTGGGATAAATTCCAAGGATAATTGGATTTGGTAACATATTATATCGATCACCGCCATGCGGGCTGCCTCAGCCTCAGCCGCGTGGTCGACCCAATATCATTCTTCCATACGGAATAATTGATCGGTGTGGTGGTAGGCGTTTTCGTTCTTGTTGCACCAAGTCAAGTCTTGGCTCTCAGCACTAAGATGACAGGAGTTGGGGGCGGATTTCTCTTGGAATATATCGTTGTAGTTACCTCCTAACGAGTATAACCCGTTGAATTCCACGTTGTTATTAAAGCGACCTTCGTTCGCCACCTCCTCTTCATATTATCTACCACCAATTGAATTTTGATGCCGTCACGATGAACATCAACTGTATTCCACCAGCGTCGCTGATCGATAAGGATATTATCGAGACTCTTTGTCACAGCCCGGAATCATCCCATGATCAATTCCATGCTTTCTTTCGCTTTTATTGCAATACTCTATGTGCCGACTTGTTTCCCACTGGTACACTTACTAATTCTTTCACGCACCCCCTAGCATCGTCTATAGACGTTATTAAGGCAATCTCAATATTGAGGTCCCAATGTGGAACATCCAAGGAGACCCTCATTGGGCAATTATTCCCCGATATACCCAAAGATAAGCAGGAACAATCTTTAAGAACGCTGGTAAAAGTTGCCTTCATGTTGGATACGGCGTCCTACAAGAGCTTCTCTGATGACTTCCAACTTCGTTTCGGGGATACTTTCCCTGTGAATTGGAAAGACGATCAGAGTTTGGTTGACTTCATCCAAGCCACTTTTGCTCCTTCAGTATACCGAGCTACGGAGACTCACAACAAGCTCAAAGCCTGGAAGCTCAAAAAGCGTCATGGAGTATCCATCGTGCCAACAAATGACCTAATCCAGCACTTGCTATATGATCCTAGAAGCAGGACCTTGACCGTGTTCCATCAAGTTGCTTGGCTGAAAGCCCAACTGAGGTATGCGGCTGAGTGTAGTGGTATAGTAACGGATAAAGAATATATAGAAAGGTATTGCTAATAGGAAGTGTCTTGAATGGGGCTAATGTGTTCAGGGGTATCCTACCACCACGGATTCTGCGCGAGACACTATATTCGATTTATCGGATTTTATTCCCTCTCGACGAAAAATCAGCCAAGTTTACCAGACAATTAGTTAATGAGCAGAATGGACGTTTCGACGATAGTTTAATGCTGGATCCTGGTATTATTCATCCCATGTCGGAACCTTTCGAGCTGGCTTTTTGGGGGAAGCGATTACGGCGGCTGGAAGATGTTGTGGCTCATCCGCCGCCTACAAATACACTTATTTCTTGGATCGAAAGGCACACATCGGAAAGGAATGCTTTAACCGTGGCGATCGCAGGCTTGTTCTTTGCGGCCCTTTTTGGCCTTCTAAGTGTTATGGTTGGTGTTGCGCAACTAATACTTTCTTATTATGCGTGGAAATATCCAACTTAGGCTTTCCATTTAGGCTTTCATTTAATAAATAAACTCAATACGAATGCAATTAAAAGTAAATATTATGCAAAGTGGGTTTACATAGTTTTATCCACGTCTGGTGCAAGAGCCTAAGTTAAAATTCAACCTCTAACCTATTCTTTTATTATTCATTATTCATTATTTAAGTCACATATGGAAATCACGACGAGTAATCGAACCCGATGTCTCGCGAGGTAAATAAAAATTCAATTGCTCTCATCCGTTCATAATGTTCCCATGCACATTGTCGAACTACTAATCTACGCATTTTTTTTATATCACTTCAAATACATATGCATACATTAGGTACCTAACTAACCCCTAAATATAGCTGGCTGCTCTCGGCAACCTATACCGGGAACATGTGCTGAATCCTATTACGGCCTTGGCCTTCTATACGTCACAGGACAATGGACAACAATACCTCTTAGCTGGGGAAGACGCGGATATTAAGATATACCATGTTCAAACCTCCTGCTTTTGCGGTCAGCTACCCATATTCCAGGCTCAGTCCATCCACGGAATCTCTGTGCCATCGCTAGATGCATCTAAGCAGCCTCATCTGATCCTGATCTGGGGTGGGCACCATGTCAGAGTTATATCTAATGACATAATTGAAGGTACTATTCAAGGCCATGTTAGCAGGCCGGATTTGTCAAAAAATGTGGAGGCTAGGGCGCCAGATTGGATTTTCGACGGTAGGATCTCACCCTTTGGAGACGGTCGTATTGTGCTACTTACCGCCCATAACGAGGTTATCCAGGCCCGCGTAGACCAAGACCAGAGTTCTCTTATTTTCAATAGTATCCAATCACCTTCAAGGCCCATTTTATATTCGGGTAACTTCTTTTGGGTGTCAAGGGAGTGCGTACTCGTGGCCGCTGGAACGGTATTTGGAGAGATCATTGTCTGGAAATGCTATCTGGAAAATATTGAACAGAAGCAGAATTGTGAGGTCCTCTCCGTATTTACCGGTCATGAGGGTTCAATCTTCGGAGTCCATATTTCCCCTGAGATTCAAACTTCGCAGGGAGAGACGCTGAGGCTGCTGGCAAGCTGTAGTGACGATAGGACTATTCGAGTTTGGGATATCACTGAAAGACGCGGGAAGTCCGGACACCAAAGCCAGAACGGGTATGGCGATCATATCTCGGAAGCGCGTGAGACAGGATTCGGATATAATACTGAGGGCACAGCTCACGACGACCAGTCGACAAGGTGCTTAGCTGCGGTCATGGGACATGCGTCAAGGATATGGCAGGTCGAATTTCCACAGTTCCAACCGTTATCCGAGACCTCCAATATCGTTGAACTTTACTCGTTTGGTGAAGATGCTACGGCGCAGAAATGGAAACTCTCTTTAGACACACAAGCTCAGGGGCCCGACGTCTGCGATTCTTCCATTAAGCCCGCTAAGTTGACTCAACAGTCTACTGCCTCAAATCATAGTGGGAAACATATTTGGTCTCACACTATGACATCCAATGGTGATGATCTCCTGATTGCAACTGGCGGTGCTGATGGAAAGATTGCTCTAATGGGAACTGGCGTGGAATCTCCATCTCTGAGGGTGACAGGCGGTGACCAGATAAAGCCCACCAGTAGAGTATCAGATGAGAGGAAAAGTGTTACGTGGTCTCTCTCAGATGTAATACGGTCTTCCCAAGAAAATCATGCGACAGCTGACCCTGAGAGGTTAAACGGCGTTTCGACCAGTTTAACCTTGCCTTCGCAGGGTACCAATCCCAAAAACGCAAAAGAGGGGTTCAACCGGTATACATTCATCTCCGACAGTCGACTTCTTGCTGCCACGAATTCAGGCCGAATATTTGTTGGTGTTTTTGAGGATGGACTCATATGGACAGAGCTAACTCTCCCTGACGAGATTGGCCAGATAATCTTCTCACATCCTCTCCTCGGAGCACCCGTAACTAATCATATAGCTCTTGTTGGCACGAATAATGGTGAGATTTACTATTATGGAGAATCGGGGGGTGCATCTCTTCAACTAATGACTAAAGTAAATGGAAAGGTGGCGGATATCTTCTGCCTATCTGATGCCAGAGTAAGGTCCGGCAATAGCCATGTGGATTTTCTCGTTACCATCCCACGCAGTACCAATGCTGCCCTCATCCAATTTGATCCTCAGAATTTGGCGCTAAAGCACACCGAAGTAGCCTTAGAACTAGGTTTTATGGTTACTGCTGCTACATTCACTCAGGGGTATCTTATTCTCGGGTCTAGGAAAGGAGTCATCGTTGTCCTTAAACAAGGCGATGGTGGCAAATATTCCGCCATTTTTACTATCGAGGTGCAGAGAGATGAAGCAATCACCTCGTTGCTACCCCTTAGCAATGGCGATGACCAACCACACAACTACATCTTGAGCACGTGTCGCGATGGAAGATACAGGATCCATGAAATCTTAACAGCGGCTAGCCAACCCAACGCCATACTGGTTATATTGGTTCATGAGATATTGCTGCCGTTTGTGTCATCTATCGAGGGGGCTTGGTTCTCCGATAACGGCGATGGGACCAAGGATCTTATGCTCTGCGGTTTTCGGAGTAGTAACCTAGTGGTCTGGAACGAAACCCAGCGTCACGAGGTTGCCACAGTCGATTGTGGAGGCTCCTCACGGAGCTACGCTTGGACTCCCCTGAGATACCGGCATGATGGATTTCGATTTGTGTTTACCAAGGCGGGGCAGATGCACATCTTTTCGCAGACATGTGCATCACACAAGACGCTCAAGCCAGGGGGCCACGGTCGTGAAATTAAGGCGGTGAGCGCCTCTACAGGGCGCTACATTGCCACGGCCACTGAAGACACTGTGATACGGATATGGGAATATAACGACCACGACCATCAACATGATGAACACAATAGCAACGACCCTAGGCTACACTGCGTCGCGGCGCTAGAGAGGCATGCTACGGGTATTCAAGCCCTGAAATGGTACAAAAATGAGTACCTATTTAGTAGTGGCGGTAACGAGGAATTCTTCGTATGGAAGATCAACCAGCTCCAATGTAGCGACTTGAACGGGCTTGCCGTTGTATGCGAAGCTGTGTTCCCTGACCGAACTGAAGTGGGAGACGCCCGCATTATCGATTTTGACGTGACTTGTACCGCACGCGATAGTGATGGCGGATATGAGTTTGCCATATCTATGGTCCTATCGAACTCAACGCTGCAGACGTATACCTACAGCCGTGCATCAGGGTTCCGTTTATTAAGAAGGTCAACGTACACGGGAGCGTGTCTTACGCAAGTACGCCAGTTAGAGAACAACCATGTCTTGACTGCGGCTACCGATGGATATCTAGCTATCTACTCGAAATCGAACCCCGAAGTGGATGGCAAAAGCCTGGGTGATACCGACGCTACACTTGCCGTCGTAAAGCTGCACCAGAACACGATTAAATCCCTCGATGTGCGGCAGGTAGCTATCCAAGATGACGGGGCCTCGGAATACCTCATCGTCACGGGCGGCGACGACAACGCGTTAGGCGTCACACATATCCGTATCTCTAACACCCCTATTTCTTCTTCTTTTTCCTCACCTTCCTCCGAATCGCAAGGTGACGCAATAATCATCACAATCAAGAGCAAGTCCCTCATCCGCTCCGCGCACGCCGCAGCCATCACGGGCGTGGCTTTCGCGCACGTGAGGGAAGACAGCGCGCTCGTCGTCACGGGGAGCAATGACCAGCGCGTTAGGGTCTGGAGGCTGCTTGGGTGGCAGCAGCAGCAGCAGCAGGCGAGGGTGCAGTTGTTGGATGAGCGGTATAGCTCTGTTGCTGATGCGGGGGATTTGGATGTCTTTGGGGGCAGAGATGAAGATGGAGATGAAGATGGAGATGGAGATGGAGAGGGTAAGGGTAAGGGTAAGAAAAAGGTGATAGTAGTCGGCGTTGGTTTGGAGATCTGGGAGGTGGAGGTGGAGGTAGAGGTATGAGATATGGAAAAGGGGTTTGGGCTTGGTCGTGTCTCAGGAATATGTCTATAGGTCAAGTTTGTATCTATGCGCCTACTTAGATACATGCGATTTTAACCTCTAGTCCTGTTGATTTTATACCGCCCGAGACGACTTTAGACGATACGAGATATGCTTATAACATCATATTTAGATTTTCAATCTGCTTCCAAGCAAGATTTATGTTTTATATATACGCTATGCTACTACTTATATTGAACACGCAAATGGCGCCGTCATAAGTATAGTTTTATTATCACATTCGTCTTCAAGGCAAGACATATCATATACTATCAATTTGTGATTCCTATTTTTCACTCGTTTCAATTACTACCTCATAGGCTCATATATGTGTGCGCGAGCAGGCAGGTCCCAGGATATATATCTATGTATGTGCAACATGACTTCATATCCCGTCCCCGTCCCCGTCCCTGTCCCTAACCTACCTCATCTTATCCTCCCATTGTCGTCATCATCACGGGCCGTCATAACTACCCCGATAAATCTCTGTGCCCCAAAGCGAAGTGAAAAAAAAAGATTCCCGCGAGTAGTAACGCGGTAGTTAGAATAAAGAAAAGTAATAAAGATAAATATAAAAATAGACCGGGTCAAAAGAAGCGCGCCCCGTATGCTAGACCAAGTCTTCGTGTATATGCGTCCCCTCCGTGTTCGCCCATGAACGCCTCTTTACATCTATATGTAATGCGAAAAATGTTAACAAGTAAAAAAATAAAATCTGCCGACCCGAGCTGCTGTGTCAGGGCTAGATGATGAATAGATACCCTAAATCAAGTTAAAATTGAAGAAGAAGAAAAAAAATAACATCAACAAATCCCCCTAAACTTTTGTGATGATCTCTGTCCTTGTCATGATTTAAAAAAAAAAAAAAAAACAAGCCTTCCACCCGGTTTGATGGAACCAAACGCCTTGCGGGATAGATGAAACGAAGAATGAATTGCAAGCTAATAATTAAGGTTACGGTTTAAAAAAAAAAAGTAATCTTGGAATAATTATATATTCGAGATTCGATTCTCGGATCGGAGGGGTTCGGGTTTCGTTACGCTGCCGCAACTTCGGCATAACACGGCGTGTGGATTGCGACTAACTGCTCTATCCTCGGTATGAGTTCGGGCATGCGGAAAGGTTTGGAAATGACATCGTCCTGTGCAGATGGTTAGTAACTTAGCCCTAATGGGACGCTTTAATGAAAAACACGTACGACTCCTGCGGCCTTAGCGTTCTCGATTTGCTCTGGCCGTGCGTACGCTGTGACGGCGATGATGGGAATATGGCTAACAATCGTTCCGTTCCTTTCGAGTTCCCGGATTTTGCGAGCGCAAGTCATGCCGTCCATTACCGGCATCTCAAGATCCATCAAGATGACCGAAATATCGTGCCCGGACTCTTCCTTTCCAGTCCAATATCGTGACTGCTGTAGCACCTCCAAGGCCTCGCCACCGTGATTAGCTACTTTGGTGTTATTCCCAACATTGCGGAGGGACCTCTGAAGAACCTTCTGGTTTACAAGGTTGTCCTCGACGATAAGAACGTCGAATAAGCGACGGCCATCTTCCGAGAATCGAGGCTTAGAAGCAATATTCTTGGCGGTGCGAGTAAGGCTGTCGGAAGAAGCCATTTTAGGATGCCGAGTCTCGATCGTCGTTGACGACCCTGGTGCTCGTGTAAGAGGAGGAGCTGGCGGTAGCCCATGCGCATCGGATGATGGAGCGCCCGTCTTTCTACTCTTTATGTAGAAAGAGAATGTACTGCCAATACCCTTCTGGGAGGTCACGCCGATTTGACCTCCTTGTAACTCGGTTAGAAGTCTGGAGATGAACAGTCCCAAACCTGAACCGCCGTACTGGACATGAGTTCGGGGTGTGGCCTGAGAGAACCGCTGAAAAAGAAGCTTCCTTTCATGTTCATCTAGGCCTCTACCCGTATCTTGAACGGAGAAATGGAGATGTATCTTCTCCCCGTTGCCCCAATCGCCATGATCTGTGATCTCGTCCTTGTCGGCACGGTCGCTAGGGAAATACTCAACACCCGAGTCGGATCTGTCTGATACCTCACTGGAAGCATCAAGTGTCACCACAATCGATCGTTCGGGGCGGCTTTGCGTGAACTTGATAGCGTTGGTCATCAAGTTGATCAGTACCTGTAGGAGCCGCGAAGGATCAAGCTTAACCCATTCGATGCCCATGTCGATATAGCGATTCTTGACTTGAAATTTCAACTCGATACCGTTCGTGTTGAGCTCGCTCTCGAACATCTTTAGGACGCGTTGCACGACAGCTAGAGGCTGCACGTCGACAGGAGTCACAAGCAATAATTGCGAGTCCAACTTAGAAAGCGTAAGTATGTCGTCCACTATTCGCTTCTGATGACTGGCGCAGAGTGTTATGGTATTCGCTGCTTCCACACAACCCTCTACCGCAAGCCTGAGGTTTTCACTTTGCTTCTCGCTTTCCCCAGACGGCTTAAGATTCGCTAGGGTCCCGACGATTTCATCTGCACATTGGAGGATCGCACTCAGGGGGTTACGCATCTCGTGACTCGTGATGTCGATGAAATTCTCCTGCTGCCGTTTAAGTTCGACTGCTTCCTCCCGTCGCTGCATTTGAATCTGTTCGGCCAATTTTTGTTGCGATATGTTCGTAACACACCCGAATATTCCCTTGATACCACCATTTTCATCTTTTTCCGGATACGCACTCATCAGGACCCAGGTATCGATCAAGGTTTCACCTTCATGACGGGAACATTTAAACCGGAATTCGTGGGTAATTGCAGTTTTATCCGCAAGCAGGCAGCGCCATATCATTTCTAGGGCAGGCCGGTCCTCGTCTTTAACACTTTCCATCCACGAGTCTACGCCCTGTGACCTATTGTGTCTTGATATATCCCACCACATATCATTGCAGTAAGTGATGTGGCCCGAATGGTCAGCGATAAACATTCCAACTGGGGCGAATTCGGCCATCCTTGTAAATCTTAATTCGCTTTCTTCGACTTCTTGCGTCCTTAGATGTAACTGCTTGGTCAACTCTTGACGATCTGCGGCAGCCATCTGTGCTGCTTTCTGGCCTCGGCGTATCTCTTCTTCAAACAGGACGACAGACGCTAGTGAGGTTGCGAGTTGCCGGGATAGTAGATTGATGAAGAGCTTGTAGTCCTCGTCGTAAGGCCGCCTTGGGTTAACACCCATCACGATAAAACCTACCACGCTCTCGCTGCCCGTAGTTGGGTGGACAGGGAATATAACAATAGACTTGCACGCGTCACCCTTGCCTCTCCTGGCCAACCCGTTCATAAAACCTTCGGGAAGCATGCCATCCCCTGCAGACAAGACAACGGGCTGTCCCGCGTTCGACATAGATTCTCGCATATATGGGGCAAACCCATCGTTGCTCGTCCTTAAGTTGAGGGATTCGATTAGTAAGGGATGACCTTGAGGTACCCCCAGAGAAGCCTCGAGCATCAGCAGAGGGGGGTTAACCCAGCTCCCCGAATGCATTGACGACACATCGCTCTCAGACTCTTCTGTGACCGAATAAACCAGACTAAATGGTATATCATCTTCATTAGATTCAAGGCCTTCGTTGAACCGGCTCCAGAAGCTCTTGACGTCGCGGGCTAAGGCGGTCTTCTCTCCCACGTCGCGTAATGTTATCATTCTTCTCTCAGCCACTTTCCGCCGGGTGTTTTCAAAACTTGGGTTGAATAACCCAACAACAGAGCCGTCGCTACCGACAAGAGGCACAATGGTCCACGAAAAGAACGTTTCCTCGTCGAAACCATTGCGTCGCAAAATAAGACGATCGTCGTTTTTCATCGTCGCTTGACCTGACGTCCAGGCACTTTCTAGGATGGGTTGTAGATCGGGCCAGAGCTCACCCCAAGCGTCTTTATAGGTTTGGCCCATGAGTTTCGGGTGTTTTGCACCTGCCAATGCAACATATGCCTCATTGTACATAGTAGTACATTCTGGACCCCAGTACATTGCTGCGGGATTGGGGCTAGCCATAACTAGATTCGCCATTGCACGTAACTCAGATGACCAGCTTCCGATAGGACCAAGCGGCGTTGATGCCCAGTCGACCCTGCGAGTGAACTTTATGTGCTCCGGGAGATCCTCAGTAAAAGGTATCTGAGTCCAGTCGAAAGAATGCTGCAATACAGGCGGTGGAATGGCTTCCGGGGTTAGGCCATCATCGCTATATAAGGGCAAATTGATTTCGCCATCATTACTTACGTCTTGGCGCATCTGATCTTCCGAATCGATGGGGTTAGCAAGTCCGAAGTAATCTCGATCAGGTAGTACAATGTCACTGGGCGTTTTGACCCGAGCATTCGGTGATAAGCCGCGAGCTTGCGAATCGGCACTGGATTCTCTCTCTAACGGTGGTTCGGGAGAGGCCAGCGCAATCGACGCAGCGCTGGTATTCACGCTGATAAAGCGGAACCTATTCCTAATAGTTGAGCAGGACCAACTAAAACCACCATAGCGAAACGAGGGCAAGAAGACATCAAGCGCGTCAGTATTGCCACCACCTGTGTTTATCCACGTCTTGAAATTAAGAAACTCATCCCGCACTTCCACGTTGTCGTAGAATTCCCCAGAAAGCAAATGCCGAATGGTACCGGAGACCTGAAGGGCCGGATTCGCATAGAGAATAGGGAGGGGGTCGGGGTTGCTGGTGGCCGTATTCAAGCTATCAACGATGAAAGTTGGCCTGTCATCACGTTCCAATAATTCGAGGACGCCGATGCCTTGTAATGTTTGTAATCCTGGAGTGGCCGTCATCGACTCGGGACTTCGCAACAGACTTCCCGATTCAATAGAAGACCAGCTACCGGGCGTGCTGGAGGATCTAGCCGGACTTGCCGAGTGTACGGTACCCCGGGCAAGTTTCAGAGTCGTCACCTCCACACCATCATGCACATTTTTCAACATGGTTGCTCCCTCAGATCCGGAAAAGCTTGGGGGTCTGGCAATAAGTGGTCTATGCTTATGTGAGAAGAACAGCGGAGATGTGAGACCATCAGTAAGCTTCGGAGGGAATGCGGTGGGCCTGGCGAAGGGGCCGAGATCGATTTTACGCGGGGGTGTAAGTCGCGCGCGCGGTTTTTTCGGCGCACGCCGGCTTGTTTCCGGGTCGTCAGATTCGATGTCCGATAACCTCTTCCCTTTTCCCCGCGACGACGTGATACAGTGCGACTGTTGAGTTACGGTAGTATTCGCCTTGTTTGCCCTATTTGTTCTCGATCTCGTGCTTGGCTCGTTCGGCGACCGCACTGTCGGGTCCCCTAAAATCGAGTGTTGATTAGGGGTTACCGTAGGTGTCAAACCATAATGTCCTATTTCCGTCGAATACTCTTCTAGAATACGATTTACAGGGCCAGCAGTGTCATTAGCGAGCGTACAGTGACGTTGCCGCACTGCTCGTGCGAAGGGACGGGAGGTATGAGAGACAGCAGACGCAGTTGGTTCGGAGCAGTTGTTGTCATCAAAGACGAAGGTCGGATGGGTGCCCGGGATGGCTGGGAGACTAGGCTTGTCCGAATTACTTTGTAAAGTCATAGAGAAATATTCCGGTTTAGAAATAAGACGCCGACGTCAACGTCAAGCTCCTCACTCGAGAATAGTCCCGAATTACCTACTAGCAACAAATGAGAAGTGGAGAAGGATCGGGCTGTGGCCATTGATAGCATAGACCCGTAGAGGAGGAGGAGGAGGAGGAAGGGGAAGGTGGCGACAACGAGTATGGGATGTGGATACGAATAGTTGAGCCGGGAGGACCTCATACAACATTGAGGATCCCGGGTTTTTTTTCTTCTCAAACGGAGCGTTCTAGACCAGAAGTTAAGAAAGCTTATGGTCTATATGAGTGCTCCCTGTTCCAAGCTCCTATTCCATCTACCTAATAAATGCGAGAACTTCCCCTCCGCAAATCCAGTTGACGAAGATGGTAAACAAGACCAGAGAGAGAATAGCAAGAGAACAGTGAAGAAGAAAACAGTTGACAAGAACGTTTCAGCGGTATAAGCCCAGTCCACCGCAGGCGGCCAGAATTGCGGGAGAAGTGATGCGTGGTTTAGGTACTCGGCCGTCTATGGAGCCTGTACCATGCGAGTACATGCACCGGATGCTGATATAGATGGATCTATCGACAGGGTTGAGTGGCCTCAGTGGGATGATGGGCTTAGGTAAGAGATAATTACTGCGCAAGTGTATTCGTGCAAATCGAAGCTAACAAGATTTATAGAGTAGTAACACCGTATGTACTGGCGAAGTAGTGGTATTAGTAGTACCTAACCTAGGTAGCTAGTCAGTTGTAGTATTAGATGTAGTAGTAGTAGCGGCAAAGTTGTAATCGGTTTTTTTTTTTTTTTTTTTTTTTCTGCTGGTAGGGTAGTAGCGCGGAAACTGTAGTTTTTTTCTGGGCAGACGGACCAATGTGGATGAGGGTTGTGGTCGTGTTCCGTGTGTCGTGTGGTGGTTGTATGAAAAGAAGTCCTCAAGTCCTAAGAGAGTCTTGTTCGGTTTCTTTTGGTTTGAGGTAGAACATTCGCGTGGGAGAAGTACCGTCAAACCCAGATCCGAAAGAAATTGGGATTGCAAGGGTCTAATTGATTTTCACGTTCCAGACCCTCGAATAGACCTTGGGACTCCAGCAGTCCGGCTGACGATTTGGGGAAAGTATCACTGACGATCTCCCTTAGTAGACATGGGGGCTGAAGTTTGTTGATCACTTAAACTTAACTCGGCCACCGCTGAGAATTCCGTGCAGGCAGTCATGATACTATGTCGTACGTCTCGAAATCAAAAGTAGACTTGATCGTCAAAGGCAGAATACCTTCATTCATTACTTGTGCGCACATCAGTGCAGGCCTATAATTAGGTGTAAAAAGTATAAAGTACCTCTAACTACCTAATACAGCAAGAAAATTTGAAGATTGGTGTTTATGTCAAGTAGTACATGCAGCTAGGGAAAGCTAACGGCTTTAGTAGGTGTACTCAGAGGTATGTACCTGAGGTAAGTATATCTGAGTACCGAGGTGTTGCCATTCGGAACCAATCAAATCCTACCGGCACCTAAACCGAACGTTGTATAACATAGCTGAATTAAGGCTAGAAACTTCCAACTACCTAACCTACCTAGTTACATGTATCACAACTTTTACATGTTGTGTTACACGAAATTGCCCTATCCTTCGGGCACAAAACCTTATGTAACTACCTAGGTTTTGGAAAAAGAAAAAACAGGTGTAAGTAAGGCCTCGAGATGGAAAGCACTTTGAAGATATATAAACTACATAGGTACATACTTACCTACATGTATTTTATAAATGACAAGACGCCTATACACTACGGGGAGTGTTATTCGAATATGCATGTACACACACACATATAAGTACCTACCTAGGTATGTAAACGATAACACATTTCCCCATTTACCCCACATAGATCATGACATACATGCATCCAAACAGTACTACGTAGCAGGCATGGCTTATACATAATGGGCGATCAATGCGGCAAACAAGATCCTCGGTTTCCGCAATGGAGAAAGAGGCCGAATCGTGTATAAATATGTCTAGATTGAGTACTTGTGTAATCTAGGTTAGATAGGTCTTGCTTGGAATCTACTATGTACCTAGGTTAGGTTCAAAACGACATAAACCATAAACTCTAACTTTAGGTTAGGAGGTACATAAGAGAACTCGCATTGGAAGTCGCCATGCTGTAACATGTTTCAGCAATTAAGAGCTTTTTGTGCTACAAGCACATGTCTCTACAGTACCTAACATACACTGCACCTGATTCAATACACTACATGTAGCTAGTAAAATACATCATCTACAAGTACCTACCTCTTCTCCTTTAGCTCCCTGTCCATCCTAACCTCAATTCATATATGTAGGTACTCTAGTACTTAGGTATGTCCCGCCTACATACATAGGTACATACCTATTAAAGGTATACTAGGTACCACATCTATATAATTACTCCAGTGTGGAGGGGCGGGATGCCGATATTGCTTTTGATATTACGTACCATGTGCTAGGTACCGCACCTGTAGCCATCAGCCATCAGCCATCAGCCATCAGCCATCAGCCATCAGCCATCAGCCATCAGCCATCAGCCATCAGCCATTAGCCATTCGTAGCCTCTTTATGTTACTTTTAAAGTGCATCGATGTCATAATGGTCTGTTCCGAGAAGAGCCCCATGGTTTTACTTACATTAGCAACCACTACAACATTGCAATAATATGTAGGCAGGCAACGTGACAAAAGAACCACCAATCCTTTGGGTTTGCTTTTTTTGCTTTTTTTCAATAGGTGTGGGCTTTAATACTATGCTGTGTACAGACTGACAGAGAAAGCCTTGTGCTTCTTACACCACGTGTTCGTGCCCGTGCCCGTGCCCTGGCTAACCCCTATGCTGATCTCGCTTTTTTTTTTAATGAGATTGCCCTGCATCTTTATGTATGTTGGCACTACCTAACATGACTTTTCGATTCAGATCGTCAATCTCTTAGGTTAGATCCATCTCCACGCCGCCACGATGAGAAATTATATAAAAGATCTTATACCCCTTTGACGGGGGATTTCGCCTGATATCGATGACGACGGTGATTAAAACATCACGTTTGCTGAGTCGACCCCATGTGAACAATACATTGGCGGATCATGTCGATCTATAAGTCTAGACCAGTCTGAATCACAAAAAAAGGCGAGTCGGCGGCTTGTTAGATGGTGTCCTGTTACGCAAGTCACGAGCTCGGAAGGCATTCTTCAATTCCGAGCTTACTGGCTAATCAACACTGATCGCCGATTCCTTCATCCTGTCGGATTATTGTCGGGAAGGAGGCTTTCTGGCTTGGAATACCTAGATATACATAGTATTAAAGTAGGTATTAATATGAACATCCAAATGAGGGTACCCGAAATCCAACTATCAACGCCGTCAACCAGGATGAAGGTAAGAGAGGATTCCGACCCCTTGCATTAATATACTATGTACTCGCCTTAGAATATTACTTAACTAGGTAGGATTCCTTTTCGCCTCAGTATTCGCGATAATTCTCTTCATTTTCTTCTTCTGCAAGTTGATGGAGCATTAATCAACTATCCAGACAAACTCGAATTAAGTAACAAGTGTAAACTTATTTTGAGACTTGGCACTGATGTTAGTTATTAGAATTGCTTACTTCAACCTTCTCCATATTCAAGAATGCTTGGGTAATGGCTCATAACCCAACCACAACTTCATTATCGCTCTTACAACATTTGGCCAAGGCTGTTCGTTATATTCGTCTTATTGATATCGTCCAACCCAGCCTAACATCATTATTCAGTAAGAGCACTCATCTCGGTTAGACAAGTTGTCTATGCTCTCGTCAGCTATCGGATAGTTGAAGCCTTGCTCGATGCTATACGACGGCTATTTTAGAAAATATAAATGGCCGATGGTCGTACGTTGTCATAGCCAGCTCAACGCTGTGTTTGATAAAGATAGACATTCGACCCCTATGCTACTGCAACAGTCGTAACTCGTAACTGTAGCTTTTGGAGGCGGGCCAATTCATCAAACCGGAACGGCCTCTACCGCCAAGACCCGAGAGGGAGACTCTAACCAAAAGCACAACCCTCATCAACCAATCAAAATCCTAGTTGTCAGATGCATCGCCCAGCCGGCGTCTTGCATAGCCATTGGCTCGTGTAGCTAGGGGTTGGTGAAGTATCTGAGTATCCCACCAATCTTGCATCGATATACGATCGTAGGCCAAAGGTGAACCAGGGCGAAGCGCCCACTGACGAACCACAAGTCGGCGCTTATATTTGTTCAACGTTGCTGTCACCTCTCTCATTGGCTTCTATTTCCCATACAAGCATATCACCATGCACACTTGTGATTGACCTGCAGCCGCCCTCCCGACACCATTTGGGGGTTTTGGCGCCTATTTCCTTAAAGATGGCCGACTGACCGCCAACTCCTCTCGTATCTGAGCTATTTCGTGAGTTTTCGACGCAAGTCTTCATCGTCTCCGCCCAAGATCCAGGTCTAATTCTTACCATAATCGCCATCGTAGGCGTTCCGATGTAAAATACTAGTCGGCCTGCTGGTTCCCAGCGACGCGATATCAGCCAGCTTCGCGAAATCTGCGCATTTAGCCGACTTGTGTAGATTCAGGGTTTTCTTCTTCTTCTTCATACCAGTTCTAAAGAACCAACCAGATTCTCTTAGAGCCGCAGCTACTAAGAAATCCTTCGCGGCGCGGTCTGTTTCACTATGGGCTATAAACTTTTACATCGAAAATGGAGGTCGACGAGGGGCATGTATTATATGATGATTCCGGAGCTGTTGGGAACCGTAGGGGCATTAGTTGTCACAGCCCTCGCTCAGCCAGACTTATACCGGACCAAGTTATGGCGAGCCGGCAGCGAGCTGGGCTTCAATTCGAGCCCTAGCGTTACCCTGTGGGCGTACGCTAACTACGAGCCGTTGCCAAAAATACCGTTCGTATGGTCGCAAACGTAAGTGACGACGAGGCTCTATCCTGTCCATCCGATCCGAAGGCTAATTATGCATGCAGATTGACCGATTTCAACGTCGCAATAGCTGTTCTCAGTCTATTCCTCCTCCTGACAAAGCTCATAGCGTTTATTATGCAAGTCTGGTACCCAATTCTTGCAATGTTCATCAATATCGCACTTTTGGCGCTCTACGCGACGAGTGTAGCAGGCCAGGCGGGATCAGACTATCTCGACCCAGACCACCCAAGCCCAATAGCTTGGTATATCGCTAAGCCATGCACCGTGGCAGCGAACCAGAGCATACAAGGCTACTGCAAGTTAGCGAAGGGTTCTTTTGCCGTAGCATGCATCATGCTGTAAGTATAGGCTTCTGCTCGCTTGTGCTCTTGGGACCGTGTTTGGCTAACCGTTGTGGCAGTGGTATCTACGTTATTAACCTGGGTCTGAACATTTGGGCCATGCTGCCAAACCCGAAAAACGACCTAAACGACGACGAGGACGAAGAGACATCTTCGCCTACCGCCCTAAAACGAGGAGGCAATTGGGAGATGCATGGTATTCCGCCGACGCCTAGGACAGGCACGCTCCCGTATACGCCACGAACGATGGCTTTTAACACGCTCGAAAGTAAACTTCCGCTGCGACATCAGTATTCGTAAGAACCATATTCCAGTTCTAGGGGAAGGACGATTCAAAAGACGCGGCATAGATCCAACCGTGCGTCGAATAAAGTGGTGGACTTCTCGTCTCGCTCTGGAAGCGGATGTTATTAGAAGACACCCATATGACTTCCGTCGATAATTTGAAACGGGGAAGCGTATTCAAGGCTTGCCCTGCAGTAAATTAATTCGAAGATATGTTTGGGGTGAGATGGTGTAGGTTTACGAGGTTGGGGCGCAAGGGTCACTACTTGCGAGGCGGAATGATACCATGTGAAGGGCAGAAAAGGGAGGCTATATAAACCCCCCTTTTCCCCGGCAGTGTACAATATACGATCCTACGCGATCCATCTCTTGCACTTTCTCCTATCGATGTCAAGAGCTTTTCTAGTCTGAGAATTCAACGATCATCGTAAACGCGCCGTATGCCTTCTCTGACCTCATCCATCGGCTGTTGCAGCGTTACTACCTTGTCCTGTTATGTACCCTGGTGGGAGGTAGTACTTTGAAGTAGACTTAGAGACAGACGTATATGTATACTCTTCGTATGAGTCTAGCATGTGAATTTTGGGAGTAAAACATATGACCTACATCGTGTATTTATCCCTCGCTTATTGCATTGTAGCTATGATAGTATGATAGTATGAAGTAAATGCACGTGTTAGTCAGAGGGAAAAGGAGCCATCACCAACTTCAATCTACAGATCGTAAATATGTCTGCCCATCAACAACAGCAACAATCCTATCCAACTCACTCATCTTCAATAACCCTCACCCCCAAAATCCAAAACCACAGCCTCCGAATCCGCAACCCGCACCTCAACAGCCCCATCCACAACCCCTATCTTCTCCCCAACAGTCACATTCCCCAGCCTAACCGGCTTCCCCCGGTCCAACTCGTAGTTATAACTCCAGCCATCCCACGTAATCCCCGTAATCGCATCGCTGCCATTCGCATGCAACCGCCTTACCACGACCTCTCCGCCCCCCGCATCCAAGCCCGCGAACCGATACGTCCTCAGCGGCCTCGGAGCCGGGTTTAGTTCCGCGCCCCCGGTGCCGTTGAGCGTGTAGTTGTACGCGCGCAGGTTCAGCACTAGGATCCGGGCCAGCGCGCCGTCGGGCGCGTACGCCGCGTACGCGACGTCGGTGCCGGCGTCGGCGGTGCCGGCGTCGGATGTCGGGGCGACGGGCGCGATGCGGGTTCCGGCGGAGCCGAGGAATGCGGCGGCGGCGACGTTGCCATAGTACGGGGGCTTGGTGCCGATGGCGGTTTTGCTGGTGCCGATGGGTTGCCACGAGGCGTAGCGGAAGTCGGTCTGAGGTTGTGATGGGAGTTAGTTTTTTCTTGTTGAGGCAGATAGGAATGGGAGGATGTGTATGTCTTGAGAGACGAGATGCTAGATGGGTGGATGGGTGGACGGGTGGGTGGGTGTTACGTACGCCCATGTGGAAATGCACACGGCCTATTCCCACCGCGGCGCTGTAGAGCGCGAAATCGACGGCCCAGAGTGCGGCGCCGAACGAGTTCGATAGCCCGGGACGTCCTTGGTGGTATAGGGAGTTAGTCTCGCCGAGGATATACGGAATTCCTGGTTTCATTGTTGCGTTCTCGGCTGTATGGGAGTCGACGCTGAGGGCTGTCCTTGTATGGTTCATTAGAGTACCTTGGAGCGTGACGCCTAGGCTCTCGGCGCCGGATATGTAGCTATTTTGGATGTGAGTGGGAGATGTAAGAGCAAAGGAGAATAGGTGGGTGAGTAGGTACTTATGAGAAGAGAAGAGCTTGATATCACCGTCCGCGTCGATGCCGGCAGCCCAGGTCCGAGGCGCCCTTAGATGGTTCCCAGTACCGGCAAACGACGGAGCTAGATATCCGTATGTATCATTGTCAAGGAGGTCCGGACAACTCGTTTCCAGCACACTCCTAATAGCTCTCGTTCCATTGAGCCACTCTGCTACGTATTCCGACTCGTTATAATTAGATGCCCTAACCCCCGAGGAGAAGAGATCAGGCTCGTTCCCGTACTCCCACAAGTATAGTTTATCCTTGCCTAGGGCTTTACAAGCCAGCGGCACAGTCTGCAGGAGCGTCTCCCACTGCCTGTCGTCGTGGTTCCCGCCCAGATTGAAGCCATGTGAAAATTTGACATTCGGCCATGTGCTGTACGACTCAAAGTACGATGGCCCAATCTCGACGATAGTCGGGTAGTCTGCAGTCTTCGAGGGGTAAGTACCGTTGAGTGCAATAGTTAGCTCCGAGTTATATATGGCATAGTCTTGCGTGTTTCCGCCAACCCGTATATACGGCTTTATTCCGGAAAATGCACCGAGGTTATCTAGTAAGTTGTTTGAGAAGTCGTTGGGGATGGACTTGTTGCCTATTCTACGTCTTAGATTTGGGATCATTGATAGGTTGGTCACTGTATAGGTGTGAAGTTCTTACCGGCAAAATCAGGGAATGACGAAAACTCGATTGAATAGCTTATAAAGCCATCTAGGGGTTGGATGGCATTTACAGAATTCGCCATACTCCCGAGGGTATATATCGTAGATTCCGCCATGGCTAGTTTAGTCTATGCTAATAGCATATATAACTCTTGCCAGCCTTCGTGTGTATTTCAATGTATTGAAATATGTTAGATTAATAGATAGAATTCATAGATAGACTTTCACGCCTAACATATGGCATAAGTATAAGCCAAGTTATATATAAAATAACTATAGTTAACTAACTATAGACTATAGAAACTACTTCTATAACTTCTAAGTGACTAGTTCCCCCAAAAGAGCCCTCCACAGGCTGGCCAAGAGGACCGAATTCTTCCATAAATATGTATGAATATGGTCACTTATACGATGAAATCGTACCATCGGTGAAATATGCGATCGAATTACGATCGAGTTAATGTCAGTGTCCTGAGCTGCCGGCAGGCCGGTGACAGCAGACTGGTGGAATATATCTACCGGTACCATCCACGGACAGGCACTGGTTCTCTCAATGGGTACCTGATTTTGAGGTGATCTCTGCTTGGGGCGCATCATGTAAGAGATGCGGGGGGTTGCGTTGCATACACGGGATGCATGCCGAGAGATACCCAAAGGCTTGTTTGCTCTAGCTTTTCTCTCGTCTCGCAAGAATCAGCGACATTCGCTTTACATACTATATAACTAGGTAGGTTAGAGATTTATAATTATATCGGATTATCGTGATTTGGCTTAACATTCTTCCAGCCGAGGACCATTAAGATAATTATATAAGCTATTGTGCAAGTTAAAGGCCGATATGATTTTTATAAATTCGGATGGAACTCGGATGGACCTTCTTAAATAGGACTTATTAGCTATTTTCAGCAATTGATATCGTTTTTAGTATAGCGATAATACCCGCAATGAGCTCCCTAGGGATTAGTGCCCCTCTAAAACGCCGATGTCGTCGGTGTTATCAGGCCGACGTCATTTTGAGTGTCTTAAAGCCATTGAATTTAGAATCATTTCGATGAATAAGCGTAAACATCGGGATAAACCTATTGGGCTACGATACGATACCCTGATGACTTACAAATCGATTAACTTCCGTGATAGCTTAGGATTTAATCAACCGCATACCTCCTCTCAAGATGAGTTTCCTCAGGAACTTACAAAGGAGCGTAACATCTCAATCGCGACTTGCTGTGAGGTCGAACTTCCAAAGAACAAATCTTCCACTCATAATGACGCGGTTAGCTTCCAGTAGAGCACCAAAGGTAAGCTTAAGAAAACATAATATTTATGAATCTCTGTACTGATCATGCTCTAGCTCAACGATCCCTCCCTCTTCAAGACTGATGTCTGTTATGTAAACGGAGAATGGATCAAGGCAGCGTCGGGTAAAACCTTTGAGGTATACGACCCGGCCACGGGAGACCTCATTGGTACCTCTCCTGAGTTTACTGGCAAGGATACCGAGAACGCTATCGCTGCAGCAGCAGCGGCGTTCCCTAGTTTTCGGACGAAGACTGGTCGGGAGAAGGCTAGATTACTACGCAAGTGGTATGACCTGGTAATCGAGAACTCTGACGACCTTGCAAAGCTTATCACGTGGGAGAACGGCAAGCCGTTCGCGGATGCGAAGGGCGAGGTGACATACGCTGCTAGTTTTTTCGAATGGTTCAGCGAGGAAGCGCCCAGAATATACGGCGATTCGATACCAGCTACCGTACCAGGGAATAGAGTTGTGACCATCAAGCAGCCCGTCGGCGTCTGCGGTTTAATTACGCCATGGAACTTCCCCGCTGCTATGGTCACTCGCAAACTCGGCCCTGCTCTAGCGGCTGGCTGTACAGTCGTTGTTAAGGCGCCTGGAGAGACCCCATTCACCGCCCTCGCCTTGGCCGAGTTAGCACACAGAGCTGGAATCCCGAAAGGCGTCGTTAACTTCGTGACAACCTTGAAGAACACACCTGAGGTGGGAGAGATGCTGGCGACCCATCCTACCGTACGGAAGATATCTTTTACAGGATCGACGGCCGTAGGAAGGCTCCTCATGAAGCAGGGTTCTCCAACCTTGAAGATCCTGTCTATGGAACTGGGAGGTAACGCACCATTCATCGTGTTTGACGATGCCGACGTCGACGCGGCCGTCACAGGTGCTATAGCCTCCAAATTCCGCTCGTCCGGCCAAACTTGCGTGTGCGCCAATAGGATATACGTCCAAAAGGGCATTTACGACGAGTTTGCAAAGAAGTTTGCGGAGAAGGTTAAGGGGTTCAAGGTTGGCAATGGGTTTGATGAAGGCATCACCCACGGACCTCTGATCCACGACCGCGCTATCTCGAAAGTAGAGGCTCACATTAAAGATGCCGAAGAAAAGGGAGCTAAAGTGGTTGTTGGCGGGCAGAAACTGCCGGACCTGGGAGCTAATTTCTACCAACCTACCGTCATCACGGGAATGACCAAGGACATGGCTATCGCGGGCGAGGAGACCTTTGGACCTGTGGCCGGATTATTCCCATTCGCTACGGAGCAAGAAGTAGTAGATCTAGCAAACTCTGCTGATGTCGGTCTGGCAGGTTATTTCTTCTCGCGGGACCTGGAGCGCATCACAAGGGTGGCCGAAGCGCTAGAAGTAGGAATGGTGGGCGTCAACACAGGTCTAATCTCAGACACTGTCACGCCATTTGGCGGCGTGAAACAATCTGGATTCGGTAGGGAAGGATCTAAGTATGGTATCGACGAGTACTTGAACATCAAGTCGATAACGTGGGGAGGCATCAATAAGCCGCTGCAAAGTTGAATGTCTATTACGATGTAGTTAATCTATAATACTAGCGTTGACGGTTAGAAAAGGGGAATTGAAGGTCTTTGACAGATGAAGTCGAATAAAATTTAAATTTAAATTAGATCGAGTCATATGTATAATTAATTAAAGACAGTTTCTGTCGATAGTGTCGATAGTGTCGATGATATGAAGCTAATAAGAGGCTGCTCTAGCTATCTGCACTAAAAAAGGAGAAGTTGAAAGTGGGTATCGCATACAGTCATATCCATCCCACCTTGAACCCTCGCTTAAACGCATTAATCAATAACGCAGCACCGCCAAAGCTTCGGAGAATCTAAATCTCGAAAATATTTCAAGATTACCTCGAAACCAACTGCTCGGGCTTTCAACATCACACCGCAATTGGGCCCGCCATGATCCGGCATCCGCTAAACTCGGCAGCCGGCCGCGCCAGGCCAGATCTAAACCGAGTCGCCGACGGCATCGCCGCCTCCCTGCGACAATTCTCCGTCTCCGCGCGCCGGGGCGCCGAAGACAACGATGACGATCACTCGCAGCGACCTTCCAGTCGGCAGCGTTCCATAGCTGCTGTCAACGAGCTGATCGCGACGGTGGATAGCGGTATCGGCGCATCGAGGCCAACCCAGAACACAGCTGCGAATGCCCCGCCTCCTGCCCGGAGCCAGGGCCCGAATGTTATCACCTTGAAGAATATACCCCGCGGCGGCTTCAGCGGCATCACGAGGACTGCATATGGCGGCCCGAATATTATCAGAACCGATAGCTTGCCGTCTCGCGGCGGTTTCAACAGCATAGTAAGGACTGGCCCGCCACCCACCGGCATGCCACCTCGATTCGGTGCAAATGGTAGCCCGAATATCATACGAGGCGGTTTCCGCGGCCGCGGAGGAGGCGGCGGATCTCCGCGATTTGGGCCTCCGCGACAGGGAGGACCGAGTGGTGGTGGTGGTGGTGGTGGTAGAGGAAATCGACGCCCGGACGACCGACCACAGCGCGCACGCGGATCCCGCCGCCGACGAGGCGGCGACGACGACGAGAAAGGCGCCCGACGACGCGAAGCAGGGCAACAGGCAAAGGAAGAAAACGAGATAGACAGCCCCGCCATCAGAGCATACCTCGAGGGCAAGGAAACCGGCCGGACCATAGCCTTCAACCCCAGCCTCTCGCTAGCCTCGCTCGCGGGCTGGGGCCCCGCCGTAGCCACGTCCTCGACGCCCTTCGGCCAGGGCGAGACGGTCCTCCGCCAAGCGCGCATCCTAGGCGGCGGCCAGGCGTTCCACCCGCAGCACCTGGAGCAGCCGCTGTCGCTGCATCTGGCGTGGCGGGACGGCAACGGCGCGTTCGTGCCGCCGTCGGACGAGGCGCGGATGTGGAAGAAGCAGGTCCTTAAGGATAGGCCGTTCGAGGCTCCCGCTGAGATTAAGACGGCGGTGCTGGAGGACGCGCTGCTGGGCAAGTATGGCGAGGGGCCTAAGTATGCGGATCCTCAGGATACGATTGGGACTCTGCGCAGCTACGTCCGGAGAGATGGCACGTGGAATGCGCATGCGCAGAGGAGTATTGAGGCGAAGGTTCAGAGTCTGCTGGGCCAGTCTGGTCAGCAGCCAGCTGCTACGGCTGACAGTGGTGCTGCGAGGCCAGAGGCCAAGGCTTGATTTATCTGGCACCCTCCCTCTAGGCCGTTCCGGTGGGAATTACACAGGATGGGCGTATGATTCGGCGTCTTTAGATTCGGGCTCTAAGCATAAAATGTACTGCTACCACGCGACGCATGTAACAATAACAGGTAGTCTATAATACATCTGTGCTATACGACTACATACCTATGCACACCTCTGCTGATCAAGCCGAGGCCGTACCCCCCCTATTTACTCCAGGTCATCAATGGGCCATGCGTATCGCAACCACCAAGTGATGTATACCAACCCCCTTAAACAGGCAGACTCTTAATCGCATCCTTCTCCAAATCGTCAATCTCCGCCATCTTAGCCTTAATAATCTTATCCAGCTCCTTATCCGCCAATCTCTTGAGATCAGGACCAATCTCGCTGTTCTTGCGCCACGTCACATGCTGCTTATCGCGTTTCTGGCGGACGCTCCTGACGCGGTCCCTCCAATCGTTGCAGACGGCCTTGGCGCGCTTGAGCAGGTCGTCGCGGGTCTCGGGCTCGATCTTCAGGATCAGCTCGAGCTCGTTGTCCGGGTCGCGCTGCGGCTGCTGGTTGAAGTCGCTGCTGGCCTGGACGGCGCTCATGATGGGCTTGACGTAGGCGGCCTCGTGCGCGATCAGGCTGATGGTGCGGCCGCCCCGCGGTATCACCTGCGCCAGCTCCCGCAGCGGGTACGTCGCCGGGTCCTTGCGGTCCGGCTGCACGCGCAGCGCCCCGACTACGACGGGGTTGAAGCGGCCGCCCGCCCGCAGCTCCTTGAGCAGCTCTCGGTGGTGCTCGTCGTGCCGGCGGATGCGCGACTCCACGTCTGCGAAGTTGAGCGGCGTTTCCGGGTTCGCGGGCGGGTGCTTGGGCCCGTTGGGGTCGTCGGCTTCGGCGTCCCCGCGGGCGACGGACGCCGGCTTCTTGTGGTCTTCGCGCGTCTTGTCCTTGGGCGCTTTGCTCTTCCACACGGGCGAGGTCGTGTGCAGGGCACGAATGTTGCCGCTACCCGCGGGGTATTGGGGTAGGAGGAGGATGCATGGGCGAAGGAATGGCGGGGTGGTGGTGGTGGTGATGGTAGTGATGGTAGTGGTGGTGTCTAAGGTGCAGCGTGGGCGGGATATGTCGTGGCTGGTTTGGAGAGTATCAGTACCTAACCTAATGTGTGTATGTATATACGGCTGAGTCAATTGAGAAGACTGACACTCTCCCAAGCTCAGGACGAGCTCGGCCTTGTCGCAGCAGTGCTCTGGTAGCTGTGGCTCGCATTGTGTTTTTATTTTTATCTTGTTGAATCTTACTGGATCTTACTGAATTATCCAAGGTAGAAGTGGAACGGTTTCGTGAGCTAAATTTTAAAGTTTAATTTCAAAAGTCAAGGTTGAAGTTGGAGCTTGCATGTAATTGCCAACCGTAGTTATCGATAAAGACTTAGTTACCCGCACTCTTCGTGTAAATGATTCCATACAAATGCAGGAGGAGAGGAAAGAGCAAACTGCTTCTGAAGCGTTATTTTATAGAGCAATTGCAACCATCCTGTATGCCTAAGTACCTAGTTAGAGATATAGTATCCCTTTGCGTTTTGCACATTCTAAAAATACTTGCATATTCCTTAGGATCTATGTAGACTTAGGTACATATAATTCAGAGATACAATATAACCGTCGTCGAGTCAAAAGAAGTAAAACCATACAACATGAAGAGGTGGGTTAGTTGAATATATTATTAGGTAATATAGGTACATACCATTTGTTATATTTATTATTTCCGTCGGGACCCTTAGTTAGCGCACTAATTTCATAGATCCCCCGCTAACAAACAAACCAATATAATCCATTGGAAAGCGCCGACTTTTCATCCGAGGATATGGTTTCTCACAAATCACATCTGCTGGTCAACTGGTGTAGTGGTCATCACGTCTGTCTTACAATTCCACTGTATAGTGTATTGTGAGGACACAGAAGGTCGCAGGTTCGATCCCTGCGTTGATCAACTTTTTGCATATCTTCCTTCCGGTTGGAATTACCAAGTGCGATAATAAGAATCTTCTTTATTTTTAATTTTCCATCCGCAACACACTCTCAAATTCTCAACATCTTCGTCTGGTCTTACCTACCGGTTCTTGCCAACAAGATTATAATGTAACTAAGAAAAGAATGAAGCGATTGATATACATCTAACTATTTATATAGATTTTTACCTATGATGTAGCATAATAATTCCGAGACTGAATATTTAAGCATCTAATTTCTCATCTCGTAAGATAGTAAATAGTACACAAGGCCTGAGCCCTCTAGGATTAATTCTACAATGATGCGGTCTTGCTAGGGAAAGGGACAACCTACGCAGACGCCTTAGTTCTCTTCCCCCTTTTCGCGCCTTTGCCCTTTTGCCTACTAGTAGTTTTCTTAACGCCATTATCCTTATTCCCATTTCCCTCGCCACCATCGGCGTATTCATCGTCGTCGTCGTCATCAATCGTAATCGTATTCCCGGCCTTCCTCTTCCTCCGCGCAGATTGTTGTGGGGGTGGCGCAATATTCTCGTCCTCGGCTTCTACTTCCGCAGCAGTGGAAATACCCTCGACTACAGCGTTCGCGCGCAGCTTATTAACCGCTTGAGCCATGCGCTTGCTCCCCTGGACCCTCTGCCTCGGGGCAAATGCTTCTTTTGCCCCGACACCGACGGCGCCCTCGAAGTACCTTGTGATGTTACTCTGTGTACCTTCGGCCTCCCGACGATTCATGTCCCTAATCACGGGGACGAGGACTTCGTCTGTTCGTTCTTCGCTCCATCCAATTGTGCTCATTAGGAATCGTCGTAGGCCCGCAACATCAGGTACGCCCCATTGGAACTGGTCTGGGGTACTGTCGACCTCTGGGTGTAGGTAAGCGTCGTAGACAGCTATATTAGGGAAGCCGGGAGGTAGGAACAACTTCGTAGCCTGGGATTTGCGGAATTTCCTTCGGAAGGTTGATGATTGGTCTGCTTCCTTTGGTCGGTTGTTAATCTGGACGTCCTGCCACCACTCTCGAAACTTCGTGAGCCCATCTCTACCAGGAAACTCGGAAAGAATCTCGACGGCGGTTACGGGCCCGACCCCCGGGAGACCCTCCGTGTAATCGGAGCCAAGCAATTGTGCCAGGGATATTAGTTGCTCACGGGAGAGCGATAGTTCCTTCTCAAGATCGGATCCAAGATAACACTCGACAAACTTGTTGCTATTGAACATGTTCTTATACACTCGCGTGCCGCCAAATAAAAAGGTATCCGAATCGTCCGTCACTATACCATCGACCAGGCCAAGATTAACCAGCTCGGCACATTGAGCTTCTGCTTCCATTGGCGCGGTGATGTAAGGGATACCAAAAAATCGCAATAAAGCTTGACATTCGGTGATCATGATCTGAGTAACTTCATCCGCATCTCTTCGGTCCTTCTTCTGCTGTGTTCGTAGTGCCTTGAGTTCTCGCTCATAAGCTTCTTGGTTCTCCTTCTCGGACTTGTGATTCAGTTGACTAGCAAAACGTGCATGTTCTTCGGCTTCTTCAGCCATCTGTGCAAGTAGCTCCTCTTCCTCGGGATCGCTAAATTCGTTATCATCAAACTCAGCATCGCCAAAAAGCTCGTCGTTAGTAGCATCGGCTACGAGTTTCGATCCGTTAGGCGACTCAAAATCTTCCGGCATAGGCGCTTCAACGTCCTCGAAGGTAGGCTCACGAGATGCTGGCCGAGGAGCGACATCATTGCAGATGGGTTCTTCTGGCGGTTGTAAAGTCTCAACTTCTTCAAAATCCGGTTCCGGTGAAGCTGATTTGGAGGCCGATTTAGGACTAGGTACTGTATCATCAATTGCCTCGGCTTGGGAAGCAGCTTGCTCTTGTACGATATCTGCACGCCGCGTGTCCTCAATTTGATCTTCCTCATCAGCAACTGGAGGATTGACTCTTGTTAAAGTAGCAGGAGATAGTCGTAGTGCGTCTCGATCCTCTTCCACATGTGCAGGGCTTTTCTGATGCGGTAACGGGGGTGCCTCAATAATTTGAATATCACTTTCGTTGTCCGATGACTCGATCTCGATAATTGCATCCTTGCGCCACCGTCTTTCCTCTTCGAGTGCAGCTTCTCGGTCCTGTTCGTTAATTTCATGCTCGATAGCTCGTCGCGCCTTTAGAGATTCGCGGATATCTGATTGATCTTGCATCATCCATGGTGGCAGAGGACGCGCTGCTTCACTTTCTTGTACCTTGTCATCGGCATTAGTATCAGCATCATCGCTGCCATCTCGTATGAAGCCACCTGCGAGCTCATCAGACGCTGATTCTTCTCCAGCTTCCTTCTCGGTTACTTTTGCAGGCGCCTTCTCTTTATTTGCAAAAATACTAGACTTCCAGTCCAGCCTCTCGAACGGCAAAGGCCCATCAAATGGATTCTTTACATTTCGAACTACTGGCTCAGGTTGGGGTTTGAAGACTGGTGCTTTCTTTTTCCTTTTTGATAGAGCAGCTCGTAGATCGACTTCACTATCGCTACTCCCGTTGCTATCCCGTCGTGCCGGCATAGGCTTAGATATCGCCGCATTAGCTCTATTATTCACAATGTGCGCGATCATATTCCCGCTTGTGGTGGCTATCGGCTTTGGTCCTGCGGTAGCTTTTTGTGTCCACTCAGGAGCAGGAACATCTTCAAATTCTTCTTCCTCTTCTTCCCCCTCTGCCGATGAGGTTACTCCGTGTTGGTTCCTCAGAGACAAGGCGATAGCTCGGCTAAGGTCCTCTTCCTCATCGTTAATAAGGATATCCTCCCCGTTTCGTGGCTCAAAAAGATCATTAACGCCATCTCCAACGTCCCCTCCGACAAATAGGGACTCGTCTTCGTCATTAGCAGGGGTGTCTTCTTGACCATTCTGTAATCTAGTTTCATATATTTGTCGTCTTCGCACCTCGGCGTCGTAAGCAGCTCTAGCTTCAGGCTCGACTCTTGGTAAACGATTTATACCTTCGATAGGTACGTCTTCGAAATCGTCGTCATCCTCCCATTCGTCATCATCTTCCTTAGCCTGGTACTGAAAATCTAGGGCATCAACATCAATAGGTTTATGTATCTCGCCACGATCTTTCTCTTTGCTAACAACACCAAGGGCCCATCCACCCTCGGCCCCTTCATTCTTGACCAGGATATATTCGCGATCTTTCTCGCCTGCTATACGCGCATTTTTTGCTAGTGTAAGATCAGTTCCGGTCATTCCGGCTTCCTGCATAAGTCTTTGCGTTAAATGATTTCTCTCCCGCACCCTCTCGATCTGAAACCGGGAAAATGCCATTCTATCAGGGAACATGCCATCCAATTGCTCTTTACTTAAACCCATTCTCAATCGACTTCGTATTCTCGCTGCGTTAAGGATATTATATCTATCAACGGGTGGTAGACTCTTGAAGAACTCGCCTTCGAAGTCGATCTTGCTGAAGTCGTAGACGTTGATATCCTCGCCACTGTTGAACTGTCTTGCATACTCCTCCAACTCCTCTATACTCATAATGCGAGGATCTTCCGGTCGACCCATACCCTCAATACCTCCGTCTAATTCTGGTAGGTGATAGGCATCCTGCTTGTAGAACTTTCTACTCTTCTGCCGTTCGGCTTGGCTCATTCCCAGCTCATCCACATAAACCAATTGATCTGCATCGGGAAGCTCTTCAGCAGGCTCATCTATGTCCGGTCTTCCTTCCGCCTCACGCTCTACTCTCCTCCGGCGCTTCTCGTCCTCTTCCTCTGCTATCCGGTGCATCTGCACGGCCAACAGCTTACCAGCCGTACGGACCGCATCTTCTCTTCGACCCTCCCGTCTCCGTTTTCGGTTTGTGATAGTCTGGCGCTTCAGGGCGGGAGCACCACCATCAAACACGAAGACAGGTTGAATACCGAACCATAGTAGTTTGCATATGCGGCGGAAGAAGCCGACAACATGCGAGTTGCGCAGAGCATTTCCTTCTTTATCGCGAACGGCCTTAAGGAATTGGTATATCCAGATAGATGCATCGACAGCGAGACGTTTACGATTGAGGGTGGCGAGATTCGTTGGACGGGCACACGGCTGCACCACGGTCCAGAGTCCGTTCACACCCATGTTGGCGTGGAACTCACACGATCAGTGAAGGTAATTTATTTGATGTTGTAATTGAAGTGAAGCCCTCATATACAATAGAATTTTGACCGCATGGTTAGCGGCATCCACCTAAGCAGTGTAGATCGAGTTCAAATGGACAAAATAAAAGAGTGTGTTGTTGCCTGAAATTATCATTAGAAGATAGAAATAGAAATGATGGATGACGATGACTCGACGCCGCACCGCGACAATTAGGTAGGTTAGGTACCTTAGGTACCTAGGTAATCGCGTCTATGTACATAGAGCTCAACTTATGTACAGGGGATCCCTGTCAGGTTTAAAGTGGTGGCAGCTACGAGCCGCAAGGGTTAAAGGTGCAGCTCCCTATCGATAAGCCCTATAATATCTTGCCCCTCTTCGCAACTCTTCCCTCTAACACAAAGACACGCTTTCGTCGCGTATAATGAGAAGCCGAATGATATTTAATCCAATACCGCCTTAGAATACCCCAGGGATACTTATTCTAAGGATATATATACCACATGAGCATGGAAACCGATATGGAACCGGCAGAAGCCGAATCATTCCTCAAGTCGCTGCTCAATAAGAACTTACGCATCTACACAACGGACGGGCGCATCTTCATAGGGAACTTCAAATGCACGGACACGGTTCGTCACCACCCTTTACATAGCTACACCTCGACTATACCATGCTAAGACACATATCTCCCTAGCATAACAACATAGTCCTATCGCTGACCTACGAATACCGCGAGCCGCCGCAGCAAAAACTAGCCGAAGCCAAAGCCGCGAGCTCCACATCCGGCGCGGATAAGGTAGCGCTGGACATGACGTCGCGGTACCTGGGCCTCGTCGTCGTCCCCGGGGAACATATAGTCAAAATGGAGGTTGAAGAATTTTCAAGCCAGGCTAAGAGCCGGTCGATATTCGAGCGGAGGGACCTCTACAGTGCTCGGTGATATAGGGTTGCGAACAATGGAAATTTAAAGATCTTATGGAGACCTATTTGTCCAATCATCGCGCGGTCCGTAAAGGGCAGCTACTATGTATATATGTAAATTCAGAGTTAGCCTGAAGGTCAGTTGCACCAGGGCCAATCAGCTAACCTAGTCGGTTCGGAGCGGCGTTCCACAGAGATAGATACCCGAGGGTACGGGTTGTTATAGATTGGTGTTCGCAGCGTATCCGAGGGTTTAGATTATAACGTAGGCACGAGGCGACTCTCGGGGTAATTCGTCAGCGAAGCATGAGGAATGACTTTACATTAGGTAGACGACAGAAAGATTAGAGGTCTAACTAATACTTATCGGTACTAACAATTGCGTATGTCTACTCGATATTGCTTAATAACTTCTTGCAGCGATGTAGCTATAGGAGTAGTTCACATTGGTCTTTGTATAAGCCTCCTATACTAAAGACTTTAAGCTATTTTATTATTGCCGATCAATCCCGTAATTCAAGAAGACTATTTTATATTTGAGTTGATGCAGCATTTATCACTAAGTCTTATGGTTAGAGGCCCATCTACTATAAAAGGTTGTTATCAATGTAGTTGCATAGAACATTGTTTCGCCAATGACGTGGAAATCGTTAAGAGATGCTTCAATCGCAATGGCAACAGAACACAATTAATGAAAACACAACGATCTAGTCCGCACTACCATACTAATTTTATGTATTCAACTACGACGGCAATAGAAGCCGGCTTTTGTTATAGTTGTGAAAGCCTTGGGAATACTGCAAATCTACTAGGTTAGTTAGGTTAGTACAAGGCTACGGAATTAATAGTGTGTGCCCTGGGTGCGTAAGCTATCTATGGTTCAAAATTGCTGCTCTATAATCCCAGAATATCCCTAATCCACCTAAGGTAGATACCGAAAAGATGTGTGATCTATTGTCATCTCCCGGTTGAAGATACTAACCTTGTGTACCGAATTACGGAGGATTTACACTATGTTGGTTGGAACGATATATGCGACCAAGGTGGGGTTGGCTGGAAGCGAATTCAAGCAAGTAACCAAGTATTACTGGGGTGTCGGGGAAATGAGGGGGCATGAATTTCGGTATTAGAGGTAAGTTTCGTAGATTAAAACCGATCTTCAAGAGTGTAAGTTGTTGGAGACGATGCACTCCCGTTACGTACAAAACGTCTCAGCCATCTCGTGCTCCACAGCTTTGCCCGGTTCCGAGTAATCTCATATTCGGCGGGCTGCTAGAGCCACTTATCTCATCACTAGTGTCATAGCATAACCGAAAGGGCATTGCCGGTGATTTGGAATTAATAAATCGGCTCAACACCGCCTACATTTCCAGTTGAATATCCGCCAAGTCTCCGCAAACATGTCAACGTACACGGTACCGTTCGTTATTGATGGCGAGGAACGCCTCGTCGAGAAGACCTTCGACGTGACATCACCTAGCACCGGCAAGTTCTTGCATAAATGTAGTATAGCAACGGAGATAGAAGCTCTCGCAGCTATCGATGCCGCCGTAGCTGCTGGTCAGCAATGGCGAAATACTCCCGTAGCCGAGCGCCGAGATATTTTCCTCAGGGCGGCTGAGATTATGAGCAATAGGAAAGAGGAACTAGCCACGTATGTGATCGACGAAATTGGGGCGGCACGCAGCTGGGCCGACTTCAATATCAACCTCACCATTGATATGTTCAAGGATGTAGCTGGACGGACGGCTGCCGTGGAAGGCACCATTCCTGCGTGTGTGCCAGGTATCACAGCCCTGGTCGTGAAGGAACCGTACGGTGTTGTGTTAGCAATAGCTCCTTGGTAAATATTCCCCTCAACCAATTAGTAGAACTTAGGCTCACCACAACAAAGGAACGCACCATATATCTTAGGCACTCGCTCGGTGCTCTTCCCGATTGCGGCTGGTTGTACAGTTGTTTTCAAGGGATCCGAATTGGCGCCACGTACTCATCACGCTATCCTATCTATTCTCAACGAGGCCGGCCTACCTAAAGGAGTAGTGAACTACATAGTAACCGATCCGGCCCACGCGCCATCCGTTACGGAGTCTTTGATCGCAAACCCACATGTCAAAAAGATCAACTTCACCGGAAGTACGGCGGTGGGGAAGATCATCGCAAAGATTGCGGGCCAACACCTAAAACCTCTCGTCCTAGAACTTGGCGGCAAGGCACCGGCTATCGTGTGGGAAGATGCCAACTTGGACATTGCTGCGGATCAATGCGCCCAAGGGGCCTTCTTTTTCTCCGGGCAAGTCTGTATGAGCACCGAGAGAATAATCGTGCATAAGAAGATCAGCGAAGCATTCAAAGAGAAGTTGGTTGCAGCCATAGAGACCATCTTCCCATCGAAAGGCGATGCCTTAGTCTTGATCAACGCTCGAGGTGTTGATAAGAACAAGAATCTCTTAAAGGATGCGATTAGTAAGGGGGCCGTTCTCCTCAACGGAGATGTGGACGCCGCAGAGAGCTCAAAGACCAGGTTGAGACCAATAGTCGCCAGCAAGGTGACACCCGACATGGACCTGTACAAGCAAGAATCATTTGGCCCGACGACAAGTCTTATTGAAGTTGAGACCGAAGAAGAGGCTCTGCGAATAGCCAACGATACTGAGTATGGCCTCGCATCCGCCGTCTTCACCGAGGATCTAAAGGCTGGCCTGCGATTTGCACGAGGTATAGAGACCGGGGCGGTTCATATTAATAATATGACAATTCACGACGAGACGGCATTACCGCATGGAGGAAGTAAGGAGAGCGGATACGGGCGATTTAACGCCCTGACTGGGGTGGAAGAATGGGTTAGAACGAAGACAATCACCTGGAGAAACTAGCAACTTTGCAGATATAGAGGAGGTATCGCGAATATAAGTAGTTACCTAGGTTAGGTATCTAACCTAAAGACCTAGGTTAAAATAAATGATATGTAAGGAAGAAATCATGCTATATTGAGTTCGCTGTCTAACAAGACCAATAGGTACAATCGTACCATATTAGGTACATGTAGATATTGATGTACCTAATTGGCCCAAGCTCCCTTAAGCTACATGTATGTACAATACTTAGGTACCTCCTTGTGTAACCGATAGAAGCTCCAACAGCGCGGACGTAATCGCAATCGCAATCGCAATCGCAACGTCATTTCGAAAATTTACCAAAACCTCAAGGTTGTCACACCCCCGTTTCTCTGCAAACGCCAAATAAGACGAGGAATACAACATCTACAATGGGGGCAAAAGCATCAAAACCCGCCCAAACGACCACGCGCAAATTCCCCACCAGAGCACCCGGCAGTGCCGCTCCTCCACCACACGCCCGCCCGCGGCCGGCAGTGCAACGGACCCCCGAGCCGCGAGCCTCGCTTACGAAAGATGACGGTGAGCATTTATTTACTGCATTCACTTACTTACTTACACCACGACATCCCGGCGCGCTTCTCCCGCACTACCCTCTAATCAGAGCTAACCTGCCGCCCGCGCCCAGCAATCAAAGCGGATAGCATAGACCCGGACCCGAACCCGTTTACAAACGCAGCCTTCTCGCAGCGGTTGAAGCAGATGGGCGTCGCAACGCCCAACCCGACGCTCTCGAACTCGTCCACGGCGTCGTCCTACCCCGGCGCGCCGGACCAAGGACCGCGGAGCCGTGGGTTCCCCTCGCCGGCGCAGAACCCGACGCTAAGCGCCCTGGAGGCGCGGCAACGGCTGGAGGAGCGTGCGACGCTTGAGTTTGAGAATGTTCGGCAGGGGAGGGAGTTTTTGGACGTGGGGACGTTGAAGCAGGCGCTGGTGCTGCAGGCGCGAGGAACACCGGCCGCTGATATCGAGACGAGGTTGCGGCTTAAGAGCGGTGTTGTGAATAGGTTAGGGCCTAAGGGGGTTACTTTGCCCTTGACTTGACTTAGGGGCATGAAATTACACCTGGGGGAGGAAACACGAAAAACAAATAAATCAAGTTTGCTGCATGGCGGATTTACTAGGGCCCACGAATGGATGGATGGATTACTGTTTGGTGTATATTATGCATTCGAGGTATGTAAAAGCGCCATCTATCGCATCTCCTGGTACATTCGATAATACCTACATCCCCATGCCAAGTCGTTCGTTATCATCAAGCTCCTCCAGCGCAGGGGCCATCGTCCCTAGCAGACAGCCATCTTATCCTGCCAATCTACATAGCTTAGGTACAAACGCAGTATATATCCCACCAGCCAGTCTCCCCCCCCTTCGTACTCATGCTCTACCAAGCAGCATGTCCGCCATCGATACGCAGATCCGCACCAGTCATAAAGCGGCTGGCGTCGCTGAGCAGGAACACAGCGGCGCCGCGGTAGTCCTCGGGCTTGCTGAGCTTGTTCAGCATGTTCTGCTTGGGCCACTCGACGGCGCGGTCGGGGAACTTCTCGAACAGCTTCTGCACCATCTCCGTCACGATGTAGCCCGGCGAGATGGTGTTCACGCGGATGTTCTTGACGCCCCATTCCATCGCTAGGTTGCGGCCGAGCTGGATGACGGCGGCCTTGGAGGCGTTGTATACGCTGGGAGGCGGGTTAGCTCGCTGGTGATCGCTTGTAGGTGTCTGGGGAGGGGAGGGGCTTACGGGCAGATCAGGCCGCGGTTCGCTACTGTGCCGCTCATGCTGGCAATTAGGACAATGCTCCCGGGTGTGTCGTTCTGGTACATATGTTTCGCTACGGCCTGTGCTGTCATGAGTACGCCTGTGACGTTGACTCCTAGCATGCGGTTAGAGTCCTCAG
Source organism: Daldinia decipiens (assembly GCF_022478715.1). NCBI lineage: Eukaryota > Fungi > Ascomycota > Sordariomycetes > Xylariales > Hypoxylaceae > Daldinia > Daldinia decipiens. The sequence goes on along the minus strand of NW_026054563.1, from coordinate 435,114 downwards.
CAGTATAATCTAAGGCCGGAGTCTCCTGCTGGATGCCAGCAGCCGCGATCAGGCCGTCGACGTGTCCCTCCTTGGCGACGATTTCTTCGGTGATCTTGTGAAGTTTGTCGGGTGCCTCCAGAACGTCGACTTGGTGGTAGCTCAGCGAGGTACCCAGTTCCTCCTTAGCTCGGCGTGCTACTTTTTCATAAGATGAACCAGCGCCGGGTTGGGGTTGTCTGTCGAAGACGTGTACTATTTATCCATTATAGTCAGTATCTCTCTTGGAGAAATTGTCTCAGTCCCCATACCTTTGGCGCCTGCTTCTAGGAGGGCTTCTGTCTGTACGAGCCCCAGCCCTTGTGCTCCGCCAGAAACGACAATAACCTTGTCTTTCAAGCTGAATTCAGGTAATATCCCTGGTGGGCTGCTCTGAGTTAGGTCGATCTTGGTAGCGTTGGCCGTAGTGTTGTGAAAAGACCGCCGTGTCGGCGCTTGGCGAGAAGGTAACCTGCAGGCTGCTATTCCTGCTGCTCTGGCTGTGATACTGCATGGTGGTGCCACACGCGGCGTGGCGCCGGCGAGTCTTCCTACTGAAGGGGCAGCTCGAGATATTCTCGGTGCGAGGTTCGACATTGTGAGTTGGTCTGGTTTATGGAGGATTTTTGGTATAGAAAGCCTGAGACGCCTACGTATATATATGCTCTGAGTGACCCAGTTCAAATAAGACCTCCGTCCTAATTATGCGGGCCAACGTGTGTCTTGTTTGAGAAAGATAACGATCTGCTGGGCCGAGGGGCGTGGGGTGGGCAATGACACGGGTGTCCGGAAGCACGAATAAGAAGGATCCGGTCCACGATGACACGATAGTATAGTATAGACGATGTGTTAGTTCCATATTGATGGAGGGCAAGCTCGCAACGGGCGTTATATATAGCGAAGCTTTAGTCCCCTGCTCCGGGAGCTATCGTGAGCCGAGAGTGTCAGTTCCGCTAAGGTGTTCACAATACCCAAGCCTAGCCCCCCTTTCTCTTTTCATCTAGGAACAAAGCCGCAGGAATAGCTCCTGGAACCAACGGCGAGGCAAATTAGGGAATAGCAGGTGATGAGGGGGCTCCGCTCCCCCTTGGGATAGAGCGAGGGGCCGAAAGCTTAGGGCCTTGGGACCTTAGACGAGGGTTTGACAGTTCTAGAGCTAAGTATAGTCTTCCCCACAGACGCAGTAACATATTGTACCATCGTAGAATCCGCCTTGGCCAGGTTGGTTGACCGGTGAAGGTTCGGAAATCCGACATGTTACCAAATACCAACGGGCATCTTACTACGTGGGTACGAATATGGATTCTCGGTGACAATGCAAGGCTGGCAAACAGACACATGATTAGTATCGTGCCCCACGTGCCTCGCTGGCGAACAAAGAGCTTTGCTAATGAATCACCGGATGAACTTCCTGGAAGCTATGGTGCTATGGCTTAGATGCTTCGGGTTACCTATTCAGGCAATCCCACGACCAGGAGCCAACGGGTCAACAAGGTGGAGCTTAATACAAGCTATTCTACAGAGTATAATCCATCATCACACAAGGTTAACCAACCGTGCCTTGCCAAAAACTTAATGATCACGCTTGAGACTAAGGGGACTAGTAGCAGGTGGGAAGGTTAGGCTGGAGCTCGTTCTGTTCTGCTGCCAACCAACCGGTCGAATCTGCAAAGATAGTCAGGGGTATAACATTTCGTCGATGTAAACCGACGCCACATGATCGCATCTACATATCCGCCTACATATTCGGCTCGCTTTCCCTGCATCGCTGCCTCATTGTGAACACAGTTTAACCTAGTGCGTACATGTGTACCTAGGTAGGTATGCATACTACCCACCCATATGAGGTATGTGATGTGTATACAAGCATGCGAGTCTCCCCGCATTTCCATATGTATTTTAATACTACTTTTCCCCCGCGAACCCTGCAGGTGGGAGGATTCCTGGGTTCGTCATGGGGTTGGTTGGCTCATCCCGTCGTCCAATAGTGTAACTCGCAGAGAGTATTTCTAGCTATTAGAGTTAGTTCTGGCGGAGGTTCCGCAGCGTTAGCGTTCTTCCAGGACTATACGATCGTCAGCGGCACTGTTTACAAAGTCTTGTCTCTTGTTAAATCTGTATATACAGATCACACAGATATCCTCTAGTCTTTGTTGTGCTATTCTTCTCTTCCGCGATTGGGCAAATCCGAGCCTGACAAAGCTCGTCTATCTACTTGAAGGCTTATATAGCACAACCCCGGCTCCCCGTTGTTGACCTGTCAACTGGAACACTTTGGTAAGATTACCGGCCCGCTGCCGTCGAGGGAATACGACAGGTCAATCCGGCATTTAGCGTAGCCATCGGAATACATATGTCAATGTACTCACCAATCGTCTCGCCCTCCCAGTCCCCTTGCTCCGATGCATGTCCAGCCTGGCAGAAAAGACCCCTACTGCAGGATGTTATTGATGAACGACCCAGAATTTCTTTAATCGGGAAGCCGCTCATATTAGCAGGCTTTCAATCACGCGTTCCCCCTCTAGATGCAGATATTTTGCCACCGAGAGTAGATAAAATAGGCGATCTAGGGACAGTAACATTAAGGGTCTTGTTTCTGCTTAGCCCGTCTATCCCTCAGCCCTATGTGTCTACCGGTGAGGTAACCTATTATGAATAACAGCGGTTAGTGCGGGTGAGGGAATAATTGACGTTAGCTACAAATATCCAAGTGGTGATGCTTCTTTTTCCCCGGCCAAAAGACAGTACTACCGCTGCTGTGTGCCCAAACCGCGCAATAGCGGGCTATGGTTCATTATTATCCGGTGCACAGAAGAAATAGTGAGAAAGAGTTGCTGTTAATGAGCGAATTGCCGAGTTGAAAACACACCGAGACGATTCAAACCCTACTAACTGTCGTCTCGGACCTCCCTCGCAAAGAGCAACTCTCGCAGAGTCGGCCTATCTCGGATATGTTGAAGACGAGCCTCTGGAAATAACAATTTACTCTATTAGGAATTAAATCGAACCTGTCCTCGAAGGTAATACCGAATTGTTTGCCTCTCCGGAAACATTGCGGGTGTAACCTTCACGTATCTGCATCCCATTTCTCCCATTTCTACCATTTCCAAGTCGTCACCTCGACATCATACTGCAGGAAGAAACACAACAGAACATAGGTAACATTTTCTTGCTCATATGTTGGGATGAACAAATCAGATAAATCAGACATGATCAGTTCGTAAGTACATGCGGCTTAATGATAACTCGCTGGGAATATTCTCGGAATCGCTTGAAGAAATCAGTAACACCGCATTCGCTTAAGACTTCGACCATAATGTTGGGCTAAAGCCCATAACTACAGTCTGTAACACGTAAAGCCACTGATCTCAACCTGCATGCGAAAGCGTTCATTCGGATTGTGAGAACCTACTAAATCAAATACCATCTTAACCCGCGATTGACGTTATCAAGGTCCTCCCCCGAAACCCAATAGCCGTTACCACGGATGTTGTCGTCCAATGCAACGCCACCATGGAAGCCGCAAGCGACGGGGATATCGGCATGGCAGCTAAGCTCTAGGTTAGGTAAATCAACTTCGCTGCTCCCGCCAAGACCTGTTTTCGGTGACGTATACAGCAAGGTATGCAGTCACATCTAGATAAGGTGTATCATAACGTTGCCTAGGTAGCCACGGTCAAGGCGTGCTGTTCTAGAGCGCGAATGCTGCATGCTAGAAATGAAATATATTACCCTTACGACATATGGGAACTCTTCAGGTAATTGCAGATGCGGAAACACGTTTAACATACTATTTTGCCACCTGCAGCGTGGCTAACAAGGTCACGAAAAGGGAAGAGACGCATACCTTAGGTAGTATTCATCTGACACGTGAGGGCATTTCTTAAATGCTGTATTATAGGCGACTATATCGTAGTTTCCATTACCATGCGTGATTCATACTGGGAATTTCGAGACTATTCCGGCCAATAACTTAATTACACATGGCCTATATGGTCAAGTTAACTTCGATACGCGGCAATTGGAGATGAGGAATTAGAACCTGTTGAATGTAGATTTGGGGGAACGTGGTTCTTGAGGCTAAATTAGCCAACATGATGAACCCCGTTTATTCTTGACTACTTCATTGACTGCAACGCTAACTGGTGGTATTAAAGAATAGAAGAAAGGTAATCAACTTAACCTCATTTCGTGCCGGTTTCCATGTCGGCGTATATCATATCATTTATAGGCCATGTACATACCGTCATGGCATAAGTTATTTAGTTCATGTTTTCTATCTTAATAAGAACCTACAAGTAAAGATACTCACTGTCCTCATGTTGATGTATATATCGAGCTCCATAGCACGGGAAAATATTGAGTATGGGTACTTGAGGATATTAGGTGTCTAACCCAAGAGAAGACAACGTGAAGGCACCATTAGCTAGGGATAATAGAAAGTGCTAAGGGTCCTACAGGAAACAATATTATTATCTTTTTATTATTATACTCAACAGTAGAAGGATATCTCTGATTTATTGTTGGCTGAAGCTAGTTTTCTATATAACTTAGACACTGAAACTTGGTTGAGTTAATACCTTAGTTAGGTACTTTAAAGACATTTCTCTTCGATCAGTAAGTTGTAGTAGTTAATATTTAACTTATAGTGATTTTTTTTAAACTACTCTTACTAACACGCCTAATTTATCTAATATACTACATCAATAATGTACAATTATCTAGGTTAGGTTAAACGGTCGTATATAATGTCTTTCGTGCGTCTTGTATAATGCTCTTATGTTTATACCTATAATTTTCCTTTATTGCATTAGTCTACTATGTGTTTAACATGAACACTTAAGAGAGCAATAGTTCGTTACGCCAGACTCGCACTGTAACCCCCACATAATTTAGCCCAGCTGACACAGTTCGTAGTACGTTATTCGCACATATCTCAACTGCGCCACAGCCAGGGGAAAATAGGGATCTCCATTTCCTTTTTCAGCTGGTTTTGGTTTTTAGCAGGGCTCCGTTTGTAATTACCATTCATATCGAACTCTCAATTTACTCCTTACTAAAAACATTATATGCCGTATCTCCATTGAATGGCTTTATTACAACTAGCTTTTATGCAGTCCTAATGGCACGTGATGGGGGTTCGAGGCTGACGTCTGTCTGGTAAGTTGTGATGAACATATGAGCCTTGGGTCGTTATGAGAGGTAGTGGCTAACTTGGCGTGTATGTAGCTTTCTCGCTTCATATATCTGGTTATCATGTTCAATACAGAGGCATTCGTTAATAGGTATGCTCATATATATGTCATATATATGTCCTCACATAACTATTAGATATTCAAAGACTTACACCATATAGATCAACCACGACTGTCCTCATTTTTACTCTTATTCATCTCAGGCGCGGTAGCTTTCATAGCTAGCCTGTTTTCAAAATGGCTTCCCGGCGCAGATGGGAGATTTGGTACGTTCGCATTATCGTTCTGCAAAAAGCAGCTTCTGACATTGCGTTACAGATTCAGAAGCAGTTCTAAAGGGAATGCAGTCGTCCCTGCCACACCGCCCTCGTCGTTTTTATGTTCCTTGTATAATACTTCTTATTGTCTTCCGATTGGAGATTGCGCATCAAGTCCTCACTAACTTCCAATGTGCTTCTGAAGGCGTAGAGGTAAAATACATCTCTCCACAACCACCAAAGTAGCATATATGTCTAACGTGACCTACATAGGCTTTTATCCCTGTACTCCTAGCTGTCTATGAGTTCCTTTCACACCGTGCGCCTACGATTGTGTCTGATGAGCCTGAAGATATGTGGGGTAACCCTTTAGACGACTTGAAGAACTGGCTCATAAGCTCTCCTATCAATGTCCTCGTCAGTACCATCGTGTTTAGTTATGGAGTTTTTATGACAGGCGATTTTACTTCGAGGTCTACGTACTTTTGCACGACCCATGGAAAAGGGGGCACCCTCGTCCCGTTCTTGCAGTGGGTGGGCCTTCTCACTGATGCGATCATTATAGTTATGTCGTGGAGGGTGCTTTCGTGGGCGCGGACCACGAAGGGTCGTCTTCGAACGCTCGGCGGGATCCTGCTCATGGCATCCGCTGGTGTCTTGCTTCTATGTCTAGAGACGCGAATATCTCAGCATCGCGAGATCATTAACCACCACCCTTTCAGGGGGATCGGCTCCCTCTACTTTTTCGATATTTTTAGCACGGGACTGCTTGTCTCTACATTCGTCATATCAATGGCGCTCTGGGCTTGTGATTCTACTGTATTAGAGCCTACGGCCGTCGCGACTTTTACTTCTGGTATATTAGCCAGCGTTCAGAGCATCTCGTTGATCGGGACATACCAGCAGACCTCAGCTACCCAACCGCTGATAGTGCTATCTATTATCTCCGTTGGTTTTGTCATCTTCACGTACGCAAACAGCGTGAGATGGATTGTGGTCTTCAAGCGAGTAATCCTCCTGTGTCTGCTTGTCTGTATTATATTCACATCAACAATTTATGCTATATTCAAAAATGGGCAACTGGATCGTCATCCTGTTGACGAGCTTGTTTATAGGAGAAGAGTAGAAGCAGATCGTTGGCTCCGACATGCAACCGTCAGTACTACGCTGAAGCTTGCTGTTGCAGAATACAAAGATCGTCATCAGGGGCGCGACCCGCCACCAAACTTCGACAAGTGGTTTGAGTACGCACGGCAACGTAAATCGGTTATCATCGACAAATTTGATCAGATCGAGAAAGATGTCCAACCCTTTTGGGGCATGAAGCCACAACAGATCCAGGAGGGCTTAGAAAAGCTGTACGGGTTACCGGATATTGCGATTATTAAAATTGCCGATGGCCAAGTATCCTACAACCTGCCCGCACAGTCGCTTCACGAGGGGATAGTAGAATATGCGGCATCGATGATTTCAACATTTGTTGAACACCTCCCTCCCATGTCTATTGCTATCAATCTAAACGAGCGACCAAGGATCCTAGTTCCTTGGGATGATGTCCATAGATTAACTATGGCGGGAACTAGCGGGCGGTTCCAGCTTCTCCCTCACCGTACACGTAAACGTCAGGGAGATGAGACAAATTTGGCAAGGGATATTCCTATCGATACGGCCCAGGCTGTTCTCGAGTCGGATACCCAAACATACGTATCTCCAACGAAGTTTCGACAACTCGAAGCCTTGGCCTGCCCGCCTGGTTCCGCTGCACGTGGAGGGGTACAGTGGGACGTGAGAGATTTCTGTTCTTCGTGCGTGAAACCTCACTCCCAGGGCCAATTCTTGGAAGACTGGGAGATGTTTCTCGACCCGTGTCATCAGCCGGACATATTCAATCTTCACGACTTTCACACGACGCCTCATCTCTATGACTTGCAGCAAGATCTTTTGCCAGTCTTTAGCAGATCAAAGACGGATAGTTTCAACGATATTCTCTTCCCGCTTATAAGTCCTTACTTACGGGACCCAGACGATGTAGCGTTTGAAAAGAAGAAGGATATTGTCTTCTGGCAAGGGGAAGCCAGCGATTCGCGAGTCATAACGCACTCTTCGCTTTTCGGCGGACATCGGCATCGGTTAGTCCATCTTGCAAACAATGCCAGTGCCAACGATGCGATATCTGTACTTCTCGGCGACAAAGTTGATGGGAAGGACAAATTTAAGTACGAAAAGACGTTGCTGGAAGAGGCAAATGGCCCTCTACCTTTCCAGTTCTCTTTTACAGATGATGGGTCCTGTACGGATACAATATATTGCCAACTTCTGCGAGCAGAATTTGGCTTTAAGGAGCCGACCAAGGCATTTGATAACCGATATATCATGGTTCTAGATAGCGCGGACGGGCCGTCGCCTGATCTACTCCCGATCCTTCGGTCTAATAGCGTACCAGTGCTGTCAACTATCTTCCGCGAGTGGTATACAGAGCGGTTAATGCCGTGGGTGCACTTCGTGCCGGCCGATCTACGCTACCACGGCCTACATAGTACATTAGCATATTTCATCGGCCTCAAGAATCGAGGGCCGATCAATGGGAAATCGCGGCTTACCCAGGGCCGGTTGGAAGATGCGCGCTGGATCGCGGAGGAAGGGCGTAAATGGACTGATAAAGCTATTAGGAGGGAGGATATGGAGGTGTATATGTTCCGGTTGCTACTGGAATGGGGACGAATTATTAACGAGGATAGGGACAACATGGGCTTTGTATTGTAGGGGCAGGCGTTACAACGAGTATATATAGAGTAATATAATGTCATTAGAGCACTTTATGTATGACTTGATTTCTCTGTATATTACATAGGTAGGTAGGTACCTAGGCATGTATTGTTGATGGTAAAGGGTAACATGTACTTAGTAATTTTATGTTATTGATAGAAAAGGAATTAACCTAGGTTATTTCAATTAACTAGTTTTAGTTATAAGCTAATAACTCGTGATTTGCATAAAGCTTAACTTGAAATATTGCATGGTGTGACGTAGCCATGTCCACTCAGCCCCCGGCCTCGAGGTAGAGGTCCACTATGTAGAGGTAAGAGGTACGTACTTAGGCTAGGTACCCGATAGGCAGCTCTCTACCTAGGTAGGTACATACATACATACCTCCAATGCTCCCCACCTGAATCATCTAACCTACTATTAAACCAATCCCCCCAATCACACATCATCAACTCCAGCACCTCTACATCGACGATAGCGACGTTAACCCCCTCGGAGTAATAGCGCGGTTTACCATAGATCATTGCGATAATATTTGGAAATTAGAAATCATTAATACATCGTTTATACCAATAAGATCTCTACTATTCAATCTGTGCGCCAGGCTGTGGTGAAGACCGGACTGAAAGAAACCCCACCGACGATGGCGGTTATCGACGAAGACACATTCTCCAACATCCCGTGGAACAGCAGTAACAATGAGAGCGGGATCATTGGTTCCAGCTCATCCACGCCTACTATAGAAGCAGAACCCCCTAGCGCCCAAGCCCAACATCATGGTGCCAACTTGGAGCGCCTGGATCCCGGCCTGTCCGGCGATATTCTTGAGTGTATCGTATCCGAGCCTCGTAAGGAACAAGACGGCACTAAAGATGCGTTCGTATCATATTTAATTACTACTCATGTAAGCTTACGTTCGGGCTGCTATACCGTGGTATCATGTCTGTATACTAAATCGCCGACTTAGTCAACATTCCCCTCCTTTCAAAAATCAACCTTCACCTCCCGTCGCCGCTTTACCGATTTCGTCTTCCTCTATAAGACCCTGTCTAAGGACTACCCAGCATGCGCGGTACCGCCGCTACCAGATAAGCAGCGTATGGAATACGTGCGAGGCGATCGCTTCGGCTCAGACTTCACCAACCGACGAGGCTTCTCCCTACAACGTTTCCTCGCGCGCATCACCCTGCACCCCATCCTCCGCCGAGCGCCTATCTTCCACACCTTCCTCGAGTCCCCCGACTGGAATGCGACTATGAAGTCCCGTGCCTCTAGGACTAGCACGGCTTCCGACCAGGGAAGCGGCGGCGTCTTTGACAACTTTGCCGACACCTTCATCAACGCCTTTACCAAGGTTCACAAGCACGATAAGCGGTTCGTCGAAGTTCGTGAGAAGAGCGATAAGCTGGACGAAGACTTAGGGCACGTGGAAAAGGTTGTGGCGCGGGTCGCCCGACGGGAAGTAGACCTCGAGACGGACCTGCGGGACCTTACGGAGCAATTCCAAAAACTAATCACTCTGGAACCGGGCGTCGAGAGCGCAGTGCACGGGTTTGCAGCCAGCGTGGAGGACACGGCGACAGGGCTGAAAAAGTTGCGCGAACACACGGACCAGGATTACCTAGGTAGCCTACGAGATATGCAAGCGTACAGCCTCGCGCTGAAAAACCTGCTCAAGGCGCGCGAGCAGAAGCAACTCGATCACGAGCAACTCACCGAGTACTTGAACAAATCAACGGCGGACCGCGACTCGCTGGCTTCGGGGTACGGGTACGGGAGCGCAGGTGCGTTAGGCGGCGCCGGGAGCTTCATCCGGTCCAAGATCGAGGACGCGCGAGGCGTGGACCACGAGGCCAGCCGGCGCGAACGCCTGCGCAAGCTTGAGATGCGTATCGACGAGCTGACGACGGAAGCCGAGCGCGCGAAGAAGACAAGCCAAGCTTTCGACGAGGAGGTTGTGAAAGAGGTTGTTGATTTCGAGCGCATCAAGCGCGTCGAGCTGAAGCGACAGCTTGGTGGCCTGGCGGACGCGCATGTTGATTTTTATGGTAGCGTGGCGGATGTCTGGGAGCAGTATGTGCGGGACATGGAGAAGGAGGGATTGAGCTCGTCGGCGTACACGGGGTGATTTTGGGACGGGTCGAGAGCGGACGGGTGGTATAAGGGAAACGGAGGGGAGGGGGAAAGCGCGTAAGAAAACAGTTAAGGGGGGGAGGCATAGTGTAAGGGAGGGGGGTATGGGCGTTGGGTCGAATCGAAAGTAGCGTTCTTACATATATGCATGCATACTTGCCTTTCCTCAAGGTTAGGTCAGGTCAGGTCAAGTCAGGACGAGGCAGTCGTTGAAAGCCGGGAAGACAGATATGTGCGTGCCGTAGGCTTCAACTTATTCCGTTGAAAGGGCTTAAGACTGTCGAAAGACGGCGCGTGTGGCATATGTCAGGTACCCAGGCACGTATGTAACTTTGAAGTGGAAGTGGTTAAGGAACATTTATATCAGGGACAGACAGACAGACAGGCAGGCAGTCGGGCAAGTTACGGCGTTTCCGGGAATTCGAGTTCGAGTTCGACTTTGACTTCGGTTTTTTTTTTCAAGAAATAAAGGGATGAGAAGCAAAGAAGGGGGTTTACCTCTGCTTCTACTTCTGCTGCTGAACATTTATCTATCTACCCACCCACCCATTTATCTACCTACCTACCTACCTAATTGCAACGATGCCTTTTGTTTTGCTTTGGTTACTATGGAATTTTTGAGATGTCGAGACAACGAGGTTAGGTTATATACATAGCTGCTGTGGATTCTTCTATTCGTTGGAGTAAGTCAGGAGGCAAGGCAATTCAATTCATGGGTGTGTCTAGACTAAATATAAATAAATAAACCAAGTCTTGGGGCACATTTTGATAACTCTGTCGGTCGAATTATACTTCTACAATGTCGACAATGTACAACTCCGGTCTTATATCGACTGGCAGTTAATTATGGCTAAACGTCAAGAATTCCGTTTTCGTTTAAACGAATATTAAGATACAAAATAATCAAACATGCAAAAAGGAAATTGTTGCGACGTGGGCCTGATTCGAACAGACGCTCCCGAAGGAACAAGATTTCTAGTCTTGCGCATTAGACCACTCTGCCACCACGCCGTGGATGATTTGCTGACCAAGTGGATAGCCTTATAAGCTTGTCCCTTTACGATCCACTTACATGAATACGAATACTTCATAGGTGAGGAGTCACTTCGAAGAAGCATTTGGATAAGGTCCATATGTATGTATATAGGTATGTATATTTAATTCGCAATCCCCAAACGCCTTGCGAACCATGCCATATGCCAATATTGGTAAGTATGTATATACAGGGACAGCAGCGGTAGTAGTAGCACTATGCTACCTATGACGATTCTAGTTTCGAAGAGACATGTCTTGTTTCGAGAAGATGGTTTTTACAAAAGCTCTTTTGTCCGACTTGAGACTCTACCTCCCCTCGCTTAATAGTCTGGAGCTTTGCCTCTCCCTGTTAGCCCCTCTCCCCTCTTCCTCATCGTCGCTGTCGTCATCGTCGCGACTGGTGATGTCGAAACGATTCCTCTCCATTTCATTATCGTCTTCGTCCTCGCTGCCACCCGCAAAGGCATCATACAGCTCACCGGCACGTCGTTTCTGGTTGCCCTTCTCGCCGGTTGCGCCTATGGTATCACCGCCGTCATCAGCGTTGAGAGGCTCGAACTCGTAGTCGTCGCGGGGGTTGTTGAGGCGCTGCTTGCGACGCATGAACCAGAACCACGCGCCGAGTCCACAACAGAAGGCGACGATGAGACCGATAGAACCGTAGATCCAAGCCTGAGTGCTAGAGGAGACGCCGAATGTAGGAAGGAACGAGGGCAGCCAAGAGTTTTCAGCAGTAGTGGTCTCTGCGGCTGCAGACTCGGTACCTGTCTCAGAAGCAACACTGTCGCCCGTAGTCTTGCTAGGCTTGGTGGGGCGTTCAGGATGGTCTGTTGGAACGGCAGTCGGGTCTGCTATGTTGGTCGCATCTGGGTTTGGAGGGAGACTGGTCGTGGCGACGGGCGGAGTAGCAGTGCTTGTTACATCGTGATCTGCGTCATCGTCTTCGTTTGGCATGGGCAATAATGTAGCCTTTGAGGCGTCGATACTCTCACCCCACAGTTTAAGATGCCAGTCGATAAATTTGCCAGAGTCGTCATTCACAATGCTATCACGCACAATGAGTGTCCACTTCCCGATTCCAGATTCGCCCCTAAAATATCATTAGCTGTGAAAATACCAGATTAGAACTCGGTAAGCTTACCAGTGAACCACACTCATGAAAGTCCAGTCGTTATAACCTTCCTTGCTGACATCATGTTTACGTGTAGCAGAGATGTGGCTGACCACGTTGTCTGGACTGATGAGATCGACACTCAAGTCACCTCGGCGGCTGTGCTCGACATTCATCGTCACGGTAACGTGCTCGAGACGCTCCAGATTTGCTTCTTTAAGCATGTCCTTTGTGACTTCGAAGGTAACTAACAATCCCTTATCTCCTTGAGGGATATCTTTATTGACATGCAACCACGGGGAGTAAAACCAGGCCTGGGGCTTGACGTTTTTCCAAGACTTTGCCGTCTCTACGAGAGCGTAGCTGTCAACCTTGCCGTAACCGAAGGTATGACTGAAATTCTTGCCGATAGTGGTGAGTTGCCAATCTCCGGTGTCGAGGTCTACGGGCACCGCGCTCTGCATTGCAATATATTGCATATCTCTCCAGGATAAGTCAGGTCGTACTTCCAGAGCCAAAGCAAATATTCCAGCAGCCAGGGGCGCAGCAGCAGAGGTACCTCCATGTCCGTTATAGCACTGGTTCTCTCCAACGTCGGTCGTATGTATAGCATCACCGCTACCACTGCTGTAAGTAACAACAAGTTGGGCCGAGCATTTCTCCGAGTAGTAAGGATGCAATCCCTGTCTGTCGATGGCACCAACAGTGATACTGTAAATGCTATTCGTATACCCGTCAAAGTTGCAGTTATCTTCGCTCTGAGCACCGTTGCCGCTAGCGAAAACATATATAGAACCCTTCTCAGCACGTCCTTTCTGCACACCGTTCAACATAGCCCTCTTGATAAGAATACCGGGGGCATCCATCGACTGTCCATCATCTGGCGGGCCCCAGGAGCAAGAGTAAATATCATTGTGTTGGAAATCGTAGTTCATTGCGAGGGCTTCGTCTGCATCCGTGATCAGTTTGCTCAGAATGCGAATACCGGCAATCTTGGAATCGTATGCGACGCCGACGCCGCAGACGTCGTTCTTTGCAGCACTGACCTCGCCGGCACATCGGGTACCATGCTTATCGTCGGAAAGGGTTGGACGAGGTTCTGGTCTTTGGTCATTGAAGTCGTAACTACCAGCAGCGTAGTAGTTCGGCTTTAGATCATTGCTGTACATATCCAGCCCGTCATCCACAATAGCTACAGTTGCATTCTTGCCTGTCACGCCTGACAGCCAGACACCGGTGACATTCACGTCATGTCCAACTTGAACGGGGTTGAAAAGATGCCATTGCTCGTTGAATATCGGGTCGGAAATCCCAAGTTTCTCCATCACGAATTTTTGCTTTTCCACTGCTTTCGCATCTGGTTTGTCTTCTCTTTTCCCAGTAGGAAGATCGGCTGGCGGGGGTGGAATGACTCGCTTCTGCATGGGAGCCCGTAGCTTCTGCTTGTGGGAAGATTTTACTCCATCTAGGACATCCGCATTACCTAGCGACCGCTTGCGCCGACGCTCTTGCACAGCGCGCTTCACAATATCTTCGCTAGCTTTGGAGGTGGAAAATATATGATGACCTGGGAGTTCGCCTAGCGGGCCCTCATGTCTGAGACCTAAACGAGACGCGATTAAGCTTGGCTGAGCATCGCGTTCAAGGTGGAGGACGTAGTAGTCGCTGGAGTCGAAATCTCGGGGTTGCAGGACCGCGGTGCCTAATCCAGCCAGGCCACCGACAACCAAGCTAACCAGAGGAGAGAGCTTCATGGTGTGGGATCGAGTAGACGTCGGTCGAACCACCCCGCAGAGCGTAGAACGAGTCGGTAGTTATCGATATAGCGAACTTCAAGGAACGGAAAAGCGGATGAGATCGAGTAAAGTAGGTAGGTAATTCGATATCGAGTTAGGGGGTAAATAGGTAGTTAGGTAACCTTAGGTAGTCTTGAAGGTATTTTGAATGCAGGTAGTTACTGCTAAACGACCGGGGGAAAAAGAAATAGACGCAACAAAACACCTTCGCTCAAGGCAATGCACGATGCACGATGCACGAAACCCCTTTATGAACCGCAGAGGAACTAACTAATCAGATGAAAAAGAGGCAGTCTCCTCATCAATTGACGCAGACGAGAGTCTGCTAAGTATATATTACAACACTACCGGCTTGTTTGCCTCATGAACCGGTGAGAGTCTTGTAAAGAATGAGTGTAGATAGATGGGAGAAAGTAAAAGGTTTCACTTGTCGTTGTTAACGCGAATGCGCAAGCCAGTTGGAGGGCTGTGGCGGCGTAGGTAGGCGTAATCTAATCGTTCTTTTACGCTAACAGGCCTAATAGGCAACTCATAACGGAAAGCCAGGTGTTCCTAAACGCTTCCAAGCCACGCGCCACTTCCTTTTGGGGACTAGATTAGCAAGACTGTGGAGATCGTCTTAAGTTATAATTGGCTCCCGCCTCTTAGGCTATTAAGACCCTTAAATAGGACCTTAGTTTATTGTAATAAGCGCTTTTCCGGCGTCGAAGTATGTCATAACTGAAGCTGCGTAAGTTCCTGATTAATGCATCTACATCTTAAATTTGTAGGGTAACTTTTCTAGCGCGAGTAAAAAAAATAAAAAATAAAAAAAAGCTGATGGCAAAATCATTAATCATTATGCAAAGTCCGCGCGCTTTACTTTCAGATATGACATCACGGTCAAACGAAGATTTACAGTATGCGCATGGACATCTAATTAAAGAAGGGAGAGTTCTGTATGTACGGATCCGATGCGATCCGTTTGGAGCCACGGCTGATGCCGACGTTGGGGGCAACCTTCAATGAAACCTTCAATGAATTTCCCTAAATAGACGATACTTCAACAAGAGACAAAGACAAATAGCCTCGTTCCTCTGGCAAGAAAACAAAAAACAAACCAGTGTTATACGTCGTTCATGTATCTACATAGTATGTCTAAATGCCCCGGTTATAGAGATGTAGGTTAAAGATGTAAGTCCCTATTGATAAATCGCCCTCGTCGCAATTATCTCTTTTAGTTGTCGATCAAACAAGATGAAGCTATCCCATCTACAATAAAGCATGCTCACGGCCAGCCACCGTTGTTTCGGCTTTCCGTCTTATCACTTCGGGTTGGTGCACAACACAGTTTCACGACAAACAGATTTAGCTCCCATTCAGCTCCCATATAGCTCCCGAGGATCAACTCTGATTCCTTGGCAAAAAAAAAAAAAAAAAAAAGGGAAGTTCTTGTTCCCATATTTATCCGACTAACATATCGAATCCACTTCATATATGTACTATATGTACCTAACCTTCAAGCCGCATACGATACGATGCTAAAAACTCCGCCGGCAGGTTGACCGCTTCTTTTCCGAGAAATCAGATCCATCATATTCATGATCGGGGAATATGTGATGTCTACCTACATACCTTTTTCTCCTCCTTCATATGTAGGAGGTAGGAGGTAGGAGGTAAGAGGTAGCTTTTATTACTGATGAGATACGAGGTCAGATCTGTATCTTACCGGGTTACATGGTTTGATCCTCCCCTGTTCCGCACCAGTCGTAGTCCAGCATTCAAATGAGAAAAATCGGGAGGCTTGTAAGGCTTGGAGATCCGAAGAGGAAAAAAAAAAAAAAGATCCCTGTGAAGCTTCTTTTTTTTCCTTGCGCGAGACTGAGAAGAAGGCTGGAATGGTTTTACCAGCCAACTCATTAATTTTCTCAGCTCCCTTCAATATCCCTTCAATATAGATGATCAATAATATAACCTAGATGATCAATACACTAACTGTAATTCATATGGTCCGCGATTGCGTCTCCATAATGTTACATATGTCTTGAATGTCTTGAATACTTGAATCTGTTATCCCCCATCTCCCCCATCTCCCCCTGCATTAATTACTGGCTTCAACCACCCGAACCGCATGTGTCTGCATGGCATTGGTCTATCATGGGCACCCGCAGATGAGAGCTACTGTGTTAGTCTCGACACGCTCTCTCCCTCCCCCCAGTTCAAGTTCAGCCTGTCTTTACAGCCCAATCACCGCTGGGCCTGATAGCTAGGTACTCATAATGTCGGCGCCTTATTGGGGCCAATTGCCCCCATCAAAAGCTCGCCGCATGTCTGTCGACTATGATCAGACTGATCGTCGACAGTCTTTGGACCAGTCCGCTGCTCCGTCTCTGTCTCAGACTTACTCCCACTCCCGATCGCAGTCGCAGTCACAGTCACAGTCGAACCGAGCATCGGTACAAACCAACCACACCGACGCTTATACAGAGTCTACACTTAGTCCTCTACAATCACCTGCTACTTCTAACTTCCCAGGTGACGGGCTAGCTCCCCGTCCACCCTCTCTGCCTTACGGGCAACCCCAATATCCCGTAGAGTCGCAGGGAAAACGGGCAAGACGTACCACCCGGGCGCAAGAAGACATCTCTTACGACGAGACTCCCGCGTCACCTCCCCCTCCTCCCGCCGCTCCCGACGTCCCTAGAGCTCCGCCGGTCAGCTATAGGGACCCTTACAGAAACAGTAGCCCGGCCTTTACTCCGACGTACACCTACAACCCGGACGGTTCGCCTGGGCCGCCGCTTTCGGCTTACCGATTTGGTTCTCCCAGATACGGTTCCCCTCAAGCACGAATAGCGGCTATGGAGTCCGAGTCTTTTTACAAAGATGATACCCCAGAGGTTGACAGACTAAATCGAGCACCCGTACTGGATCGAAGTCTGCAAACATTTGGCGAAGGCGGGGGTGCTAGCAAACAGGCATTTCGGGGTCTAGAAGGGACTAGATCTATAGGGAAGCCAGCAAACGGCGATACAACCGAGAAGGAGACTGTAGATCCCTCTGCACCAAAAAGACAAGGAACACTGAATGCGCCAGTAAAGCGCCCAACGTGGGCAGACGACCGGTCACCGTTGCAAAGGCTCGAGCTGACCCTCGATAGCATCACCAAGGAAGAGAAACGAGCCCGTGTTGAAGCTGCTGAGCATCGCGCAAGAGAACGAGCAGCGCGGAAAGAAAGTGTTTCAATTCAAGAGAGGCTTCAACTTCTACCGGAGCGTCAAACTAACCAGCCGGCTCGGTCTAGAGATCGGCGTCAATCCGACGCCCGGCCAGAAGAACAGCGTGCAGCTGTTGCTGATACAGTACCGGCGCAGCCATCAGTGGCCGTATCCCAGGGGCCTTCAACTCGTAGCCCCCCAGAAGAAGCCAGACAGCCACCCGACCAGTTCCCACGCTCACAAATTCCAGTTGCTAGGAATCGCAATATCACAGCAGCTGAGAAGGCTGATATACCTCAAGGTAACTTAAGTTTTCGTGAGAGAGCTGCTAAGAACGACATCATTATACCGAGAGATGCAGAGAGTAATTCACCAACGTCACCTATTACTCCAGTGAGTGGAGGCTTTTCTCTCACTCGTAGCGGAAGCAACAAGCTTAAGAAAAACCCGCCGGGTGACCCCTGGTATAACGCACGTAAGGAGGCCGAAGAAAGATCAACAGCTCCGTACAGACGCGATTCGCAAAAAGAACGTCCAAATGAAGTGCCTAGAGATGCAGGTGTTCCGCTAGGAACTGCCAGGCCTAGAAATGAGATGAGTACGAAGATACCTATTTCGCCAGAGTATATTGAAAGGCCACCAGCAAGAGGTAAGCAGCTGAAACAACAAGAAGTATATAAAGAACCTCTAGTTCAACAGAAAGGGCCTGCAGCCGCGGCTGTGCTTGGCCGATCTGAATCCGTAAGGAATAATCCAAACACACTACCACCACCACCACAGCACCCTTATCAAACCCCAGTACGTAATATAGAAGACCCGCCGGCACCCGTTAGGAATGTTGTGAAATCTGTGACGTTTCCGGATCGGAAACATGAGGCACAAATGTTCGAAGAGGACGACTATGATTCGGATATGACCGATCATAAACTCGGTATCCACGATTACATGTATCGGAGTAAGCTCAAGCCTGGTCGAGGGATATATCAACCACCAAAGTACTTGGAGGAATGGAAGAAGGCTACAGTTGGAACGCTGGCGGGTCCTTTGTTAGACCTAAGTGAAGAGCCTAACCCTACTGCTGAAAAGAGTACGCCATGGTGGGAAAGTCCCCCTAGCAGTAGGCGTAGAGGTAGTACGACGACGCGACCACCGCCCGAGGCCCTCGAGGACCCGTATGACGATACTAAAGGTCCGACGAGGTTTAAACCAGCATTATATCTCAAATGCGGGCCGCTGCTACGTTACTGCGGCCTTCGTTACGAAAAGCCACCAGTGCAAGCAAACCGCAGCGACGAGGTTTCTAACCTAGAGATATGGAGAGGCAGCGTCATGATCGTCACGCAAGACTCGGAGTCGTCATATGACATTCCTCCGATCCTGCGGTTCTTTGTTCAGCCTATTGAACTCCTCCCACCGCCTCCCGTAGAGCTGCGTGGGGAACAGACTCTTCCACCAGAGTACGTGGACCCAATCGCCGGCATACCGAAGCTCGGTAGACGGGGAGAAACACTATACGTACGGCCGGTGGAACACCTAGAAGAAGCTAAGGACGTTTCGAGATTGGAGCCTGATGATGGTCTATTCGAAATCACAAGGACTGCCCCTGACTTCAGCAACGGGCCTGATCCTCCGGGTTCTTTTACTAGTCGTAAAAGACGGACGCAGGTTGACGGAGAGAAGCTGGGGAAGTATAAGGACGTTCGTGGGTTCCGGCTGCATGCGGAACGAGGCTACACGTTCTGGAGATTCAACATTGAGGTCGAACTCCGAGACTATCAACAGAGAATAGCCTACCGCATTAACCATGGCCCTGCCATGAGCTTCTGGGTGCCCCCTCGGGGCGAGTCGATGAATATCATGTTCTACAGTTGCAATGGGTTTAGCTTGAGCGTGAACCCAGATGACTTCAGCGGACCAGATCCTATGTGGCGTGATGTGCTCAACAACCATCAAACCCGACCGTTCCACGTCATGCTTGGAGGCGGAGATCAGCTTTACAACGATGCTATCATGCGAGAGAGTCCTCATTTCCATAACTGGCTGGATATTAAGAATCCCTTGCACAAGAACAACGCGCCGTTAATACCGGAGCTGCAGGATGAAATGGAAACGTTCTACCTAAATAGATATATGATGTGGTTCTCGCAAGGTTTGTTCGGCCTAGCAAACTGTCAGATCCCCATGGTCAACATGTACGACGATCACGACATTATAGATGGCTTTGGTTCCTACCCCCACCACTTTATGAAGTCCCCAGTGTTCAGCGGCCTGGGCAATGTTGCGTTTAAATACTACATGCTCTTCCAGCACCAGAGTCTGCCCGATGAAACCGAAAAGACCGAACCAAGCTGGATTCTAGGTGTCAAGCCAGGACCTTATATCCGCGAGCTGAGCCGCAGCACGTTCATGTTTTTGGGATCCAAGATTGCGCTGCTCGCGGTTGATTGCCGGACTGAGCGTACAAGAGACGATGTCTTGCGGGAAAATACGTGGAAGAAGCTTATGGACCGTTGTTACGATGAGATTGTCAGGGGCAAGACGCAGCATCTGCTCGTTCTCCTGGGGGTTCCAATTGCCTATCCTCGGTTAGTGTGGCTTGAGAACATGTAAGTTTCAATCCTGCGCAAATCTAATACGAGATCTAATACGAGGGTGCTGACATTCTTAGCTTGACTTCGCGATTGATGGATCCCATCAAAGCCCTTGGAAAAGCGGGCATGCTGGGCAATTTCCTCAACCGCTTCGACGGAGGCGTTGAAGTTCTCGATGATCTCGATGACCACTGGACGGCAAAGAACCACAAGGATGAGCGAAGAGTCGTCATCGAAGACCTCCAGGATCTCGCTGCGGACAAGTCTGTTCGCGTGACGATTCTAAGTGGCGATGTGCATCTAGCCGCCATCGGCCAGTTCTACTCGAATCCTAAACAGGAGCTTGCTAAGCACAACGACTTCCGCTATATGCCTAACATCGTATCATCTGCCATTGCCAATACGCCGCCTCCTGACATCATGGCCGACATACTCAATAAGCGGAACAAGGTTCATCATTTCGACAAGGAGACCGACGAGGACATGATTCCTATCTTTACTAATGGAGTAGACGGCAAACCCCGTAACAACAAGCGTCTCCTCCCCCACCGCAACTGGTGCTCCATCCGCGAGTACGTGCCCGGGCAGACGCCACCACCCACACCGCCGCCAGAGGACTACGAAATGACCCCTGAGGGCACTCCACCAGGCAGCCGGGGCGGTCTCTTCCGCCGATTCTCATCGAAAAGGAAAGGCTCTGTCCTCCGCAAGGACGGACCCCGCGACCCCACGGACCGTTCGCGCCCGCCCGTCTCCGGCAGCGGCTTCCTGCGCTCGCTCTCCCGCCGCGCTTCTAACAGCGGCGCATCGCGTCCAGGCGGACTCCTACGCACCCTCTCTCTCGGCCGCGTCGACAACTCCCGCCCGCGTGGCAACAGCAACGGCAACGGAAGCGGCAGCGGCAGCATCTTCGGTCGCCGGAGGAACAGCTTCGATAGGCCCGATGACGGCGGCATCAACGGTGGCTGGGGCCCCGGCAGCGAGGACGACGACGAGGAGGCCATGTACGAAGCGTCGCGGGCCCGGCGCGCTCGCGCTGCGACTATGACTGCCGCACCGACCCGGCCGGCCGCGTATGCCCCTGCTCCGCTGGACTACTACGGGGGCGGGGGCGCCAACGCGAACGTGGGCCGGATGCGCGGCGGAGGCGTGGAGCGCAACGACGAGTACGAAGTCGGCGACGACTCGTATTTCACGGCCAAGTCGCCGCGCCGCGCGTTCACGCAGCCGACCAGGGGCGAGCACGGGGGCACCGGCGGGTTCAGCAGCAGCAACTACACGACGTACGACGACAACCCCAGCTCGGAGTGGGAGACGCCGCCGCCGCGGCCGTTCCGCCGCACGCCGACGGCGCTCACCGCCAAGCAACTGCAGGCGGCAGGGGGCGCGGCGAAATTCGAGGTCGACCTGCAAGGCGGACTGGACGTGTGTCTCAACGTGGAGGTCAACGCGCGCGACCCGGCGGGCATCACGGTGCCGTATCGGTTGCTGGTCCCGAGGCTGTGGTACGAGTACGAGGGCGAGGACGCGGGCGTGGGCGCGGATACGGAGAGCCAGACGGAACTCGATCTTGATCAAGATCAAGATCAGGGGTATGAGCATGAGCATGGGCAGGGGCAGGGGCAGCCGCGCACTATGTACGATGATGTGATTGGCGACGAGGAAGAGGGGGAAGAGAGGCCGCAGAAGGGCGTGTTGAAGCGCTTGTTTAGCGGGCGGGGAAGTCAGTATAGGGCAAGGAGGGGGTCGTCTTAGGGAAGCTGTAATTTGCTTCTAGGAATTCTTGTTCTGAGGGCTGGGCTATTCTCATGTTTCCCTTTTTTTTTTTTTTTTTTTTTTTTTTCGCATCATAATACCTGGTCGGAGGGATGAGGAAAAGTTTCTATTCACTCATGCCTTGTCGGCGCCGGATACTTTCCACGCAGGAAAGGTTTGCATTTGCCTACCTACCTCTATTTTATTTTTATATTCGTTCCGCCGCTTGGATACCTAGGTGCGCACGCAAACATATGGGATCGGTTAGGTTAGGTATGGAAGGGAGAAGGAGGGAATCTGGTTCTTTGTTAATGTTAGCTTCTCTGGACTGGAGCTCGACTTGGGAATGCCCGAGGGACGGGTTTATGAGTTATGACGTTTGGAGAGATGGCAGCGCCACGGAGTGCGCGTATTTGAGCTGGGGGGCTTGCAAATTGAAGCTGATGATGGCTGCTGGCTAACTAGGTTGCTTAACGTATGTACACTAGGTACTAGCTGTACTTGGGTGCGTTGGCTGAAATGAAAATCAAATTTACCGTCTAGTCGTGAGTTATCGAAGGGCCTTTATTTATGCCTAGCATTTACGCATTATGTCGGTGTGTCGTGTTGTTTCTGTCCTTTCTTTTCGGAGTATATCATCATTCAGACCCCTTGTCAACCAATTCAGATGAGGATAAAAGCTTGTATCTTGGAAGTATAACTCAGCCTTGCTTCAACTACTATCATAATATCTCTCTCTTCGTCTCGAGTATAACAATAGGTCTACGATAACTAAATAGAAGACTGGCGATGGGAGAAGAGTGGGATCTAATGACTTCGGTTTCTTATTATCGTTTGGGCCCTTCTGCCGTTGTCCCTGAATAACCTCATCGCCAATTGACCAGCATCGCCGAGAAAATGGTCTATCTGATGTCCTCCTACTTGTTACGAGATATTTATGCTTGATTTGGTTCTGCCTCATATTTCTTTTTTGTCTATATTGCTACCATCCTAAAACAGCATTACCCTTTAAACACCTAAACCGATTAGTTCGACAGGAAAGTCTTCCCCAAACGCACAGTCGGCTTGGCTATAAGTGGTCGGACGTCCTTCCCTGGTTGACCATACCTAATGTATACTGTACATATCAAGCCGCACTGTTTCTGAGGGGCCAATTTGTAGCAAGATTAGACTCAACCAACCTTTTTCATCTTCATGTGAATCGTTCGGGGTTAAGACCCAAAGTCCAGTCTTACTACTCCTACCGCTAAGGATATATAAGTCGCACTTAGAAACCTACTCCTTCACATACGACCATAGGATCTGGAGAACTCGGGATCCCGTCCGCTCTCCCCTTCTGATAAACCAGATACCGCCGGACCAGTAGTTGGGTCGGTGACGACCAGCGAATCCCCGGTGTTGTATGTTTCTTTTTTATGTTCTTCCACGATTCTTTTTTGTTGATATATTATATATTCTGCTGATATCCCACCTCGGGCATGGATCTGGCAAAAAGGTGAGGTAATGATGGAAAGCAACATCAAAAATACAATCCCTCGGACCGGAATCGAACCGGTGACTTTTCGGTATACAATCTTCACAATTACAGCCGAACGCCATAACCAACTAGACTACCAAGGGTGGCATTAAAAGCCTTGCCCTTTAGTATAGCTTATGTGTTGTGTTTCTAGCTCTAGGTAAGGTTCTGAGGTTGAATTGTATTATCTCGAGGACGTGGGTCGAGATAGGGTATTCAAGTTGATGCCAAGGTGTGATAGTGGATCAGAATACCAAGCCATTGGGATGCGTAGGACAACTTGACGAGGTACAGTGATAAACAATATCGGTGAAGAGTAGAGGATGAGTACGTGTATACCCTGAGGGTGCACGCCGAGTAATACTTTGATGGTACCGTGTTATCTATTATACGTGGTCAGTGTAAAAAGTCAAAGCACATTGACCCGGCATACGCTTCTTCAATCTCAATATAAACTAGGTGGTTGAACACGTTAACCCTTGCGTATTCATCTCATTGGAGAGGGGCGTTTCATGGGTAATACCATCTTCGATCCCACTTGAGTAGAATTCTCGAAAAAGCGGTCGAAGCTACAATATGCGGAATGTAACATGAGCTGGTCGAACATTCGACACGTTTGATTCCAAAACTTAGCAGAGCTTCTAGTATAGTAGGAGCATCCTATTTTGGCGACGCGCATGTCCCGCGTGTGCTAGTCAGCCTTATTATAACTACTTGTAGCATCAAATCTCATCAAAGCTACCTTCGCATACCTGCATCCGGATCCATAAGGTCGCTTATTCTGATAGCATCCAGGACCACATTCGCTGCGGGGGCCCGATCGATAACCATTATTTGGTACTGCCGGTCCGTCCATAAAGCTCTCAGTACGTGTGAGTGCTACATTAAGAAAGTCGGGATCTTCGTTACACTGCGGACCGGAGCATAGCTCATAGGACCGGGGGCGAAATCCGGGAACGAGAGGCGGAAGCACATGCTTGATCTTCAATTTCCACTCACATTTTCCGTTGAATAACTGGTGTGTTTCACGAGCAAAGACGCCAGTGTGGAAACCCTAATATAACGACGAACCAGTTTGGAGGACCTCCCTAACCCAAGTGATTAGGCGCCAGCATGCCGTTTCGTCTGATTCACCTCGCATGCATGTAGGAAATACGTGTAGGGCCCAGAGAGCGGAGAGAAGGGCAAGAGGTTGCTAATCCAGACTTATCCGATTAAGGATCGTTTAAAGATGACTTGACTCGTGAAGTGGCCCCCATGTAGCCCTTGAGATTGGAGACCCACGTCAGGCGGGAAACAGCTAGGTAGCAGCAGCTACAAAAGCATGGCTGAAGGCTGCATAGCACTAGTATGGCAGCAATGTGGCGATTTAAGCAGCCCGGTAGGTCTACTCCGAGTATGCATCATCGAAACCAAAGATAATGATATGTGATTTGGGCTCGGCATGCTGCGATATGTATCACGCATACAAAACCTAGTCTAGCCGGAAGTAGTGGAAGTAGTGGAAGTGGTGGAAGTAGTGGAAGTAGTGGAGGGTCTCGGCATATGAGAGATCAGCCCTCGTCTCAACATGCCCGTCCACTCCGTTCCTGGGAACTGAATGGGTATGACTGCACCCTCATACACTTAGCAAGAGCCCGGTAAATCAGAAATGCCTATACCACTAGGGTTTGAGGACAATATTCTCCACATGTTTTTTTTAAGTCATGCCGCTGTTGCGTCTACGACGTTCAAGGACCGTGGGATCTAAAAACGGTTGAGCTGTAGCCGCGGACGAGATCTCAACAGGACCGTCTGAAAAGATTGTCAAAACGAAGCTCGTATTGAGCTTAATTGACCATAGACACGTACGGTTCACTTGTCTCTCAGATGGCTTTCTCACCACAACTTCGTTGATCGACGCCGGGGGAACTGTATACGATTTGGTTAAGGGCGGCTTCAACGGTGGTCGAAGTTTACCCTTGACCAGTTCTCGGTGCACGTGTCCGCGCTGGTGCTCAGTCGACATCTTGATCTTTTCTACTCGGACACATAAAACATACACGTCTTTACTTTGTACGTGATCCCAAGTTCAATGCGGCGGTCCTAAATGGTAGGCTTAGAATTATATGATTTTTAATATATAGGATACACGTAAGAAGCGATTTGTATGGCGTTGAATGCGATGGCAGGATGGAGACCTAATGGTAGGATGATAGGTAATAGGTGGGACCGAAGAGCGGCCGCTTATACTTCGGTAAATATGCACGAACGGCGCATTCATCTTTCTCTTAGTCGCTTGGTAGCGTCTAACGGTCTAACGGCTTCTGGTAGCGCTGGTGGCTTGCCTATTCTAGGTAAGAACTAAATGGGACATTTTGGCCTACCTAGGTACCTTTACTCTTTTAGGTCGAGCCGAAGCTGTTTGTAGCTATCTCGATTGTGCGACAATGAGAATCAGTTGATCAATTGAAATATTCTTAGCATTTAGAACATATTACTGAAGAAAAGAGGGAGAAATTTCTTTACTTGGAGTCAATTGGAAAGCTGTAAAGACCTTGCGAAGCGAATATAATACTGAAATGGTGTTTGCTCGACTGCCAGGGATTCTCATTTGAAGAACACAAATTGGGGTAAGAGCACCTGATCACTTAGACCGGGATTACCTTCCTAGACAAGTATTCCGTTGGCCAAGATGGGTAAAGTGTGACCTTGTTACCCCTCATTTTTGCTCGTCGGTGGAAGGCGGCCAAGGGAGGTGCTATGCAAGTTGTATGCAGTTGACGGCTTGAGATGGATGGGGCCCAGGGAGCTTCGCACAATGAACAACTCATTCCTTCATTACAAGACCCATGATTTGCTGTCTAGGTACCTCCTCACTTTAGGTAATGTAGGTACCTGACCCTACGTGCATTCCGATTAGGTACTTATGACCTTTCGAGATTGAGACCAATTGCCTACCAATTGCCTACCAAGTAGTCCAATTAGTCCAATCTCTTTGGTCAATTGAGACTATCAGCGTCTAATGAGATTTCGAGCTTACGGATAGTGGATGATCCTTAAAACTGCTTTGACAAAAGCCAGACTATATTCTTAAATTTTCTTTACCTACCTGCTTCACCTTACCCTTAGTTACTTCCCTTAGTTAACTACTTGTTCTTTCTTTATTAGTATCCAGTTCCTGTATCCACTTTCCAGCGCATTGCCCGCCACTCCCGCGTTAGCGGCAAAAAAAAAACGAACAACTTTTTTTTTTTTCCGTTGTCAAGTCAGGGAGCCGCAAGTCGCCTCTCCCACCCAAATTTCTACTCATATCCTCTTATCGCTATTAGCCCAGACCCCTCCAATTGCTCAATTCCGTGATCGGTCTCGGAACCTCGACGCAAAGCAAAGCTGAGCAAAACTCAGCCTCGGCCGGTGCAGCGGCACGGAGCCATACGGAGCAAAGAAATTACCTCAAATTCACAGCTTGTCACATTCGTCACGTTCAATTGGATTGATATAATTAGTCAATTGAAGAGTGCATGGATGGCCACACGGTTGTCGGCGCCGTTTCGGCGCCGTCGACGAGCCCTACCAGCCCTGTGAGCGTTCATCGCCATGGCTCCATGAAGCGAAAGCGCAGCGAAGGTGGTCTCGGAATAGAAAGCAGTCCCGGTAGCGTTATCGGCGACGAAGATCAGTCTCTCGCCGAGCCCGAAAAGAAGAGGCAACCCGGCGTGAAACGGTATGTCCACGATCCATTCGCGTATTATATCATTATATAATATCTTAGCCTCAACATGTATCAATGCTTATACATATTTGCATATACATATACATATACATATACATATACATACCTATATATGATGGCACGTCGCTAACAGTATCCGGATAGTGCGTGTAATGAATGCAGGCAGCAGAAACTTAGGTGCGATGTCGTCCAAGAACCATTTCAGAGTTGTTCGAGGTGTAATCGTCTAAAACTCGAGTGCAAGATCGAGTCTAATTTCAAACGAATCGGCAAGAGGTCGAAACATGCCGAGATGGAAAAGGAGATCGACCGGTTACGTCGCAAGATAGCCCAAGCCAAAGCCCAAGGCTTTGTAATTGACGATGATGAAGACCTGCAATCTCAATTGCAATCCCCCGTCGCAAATAGTGCGTATTCGCATACCCGAAATCCTTCGCTCATGGGATCCGATGAGGCTGTTACGTCCCTTCTGACTCTCAAGCGAGGAGGGTCGTATAGCTTAGCCGCAACCCATTATGCCTATGAGCTTGAGACAGTGCGGCTGACCGAGCAGGATGTCCACGGCTTGTTCCAGGAATTTTTCAGCTATTACCACCCGTTTCTCCCCTTTTTAAACGAGCATCAATCCCCTGATTTATATTATCAGCAACATGCCTTACTCTTCTGGACCATCATCGCCATTGCCTCGCGGCGTTACCATGCTAAGCCTAGCATCTTGCACGAACTGTCAAGCGGCCCTCTGAATAGACTGCTTTGGGGTACCGTAGGCGACGTACCGAATAGCTATTTCGTCGTTAAGGCCCTTTGCCTATTATGTACCTGGCCTCTGCCGACAAGCACAACGACGGCAGACCCAACTCATATTTTATGTGGTGTGATGATGAAAGCTGCCACAGGAATCGGCCTACATCGACCTAACCATACTCAAGATTTCTCCCGCGTATCAGTAGAGCTTAACAAGGACCAACTTCATGATCGAGTAACGACCTGGGCCGTATGCAATATTGTCGCTCAGTCTATTGGAACCGGCTACGGCCAGCCAGCTACTTCTCTCTACGACTGGACACTAGCAATCCGCCCTGGTGAGGATGGTCCTTTCACGCTTTCCCCCGAACTTGAGGCTAGGTTGAGAATAGAGAGGTTTTGTGATAAAGTCTCAAAAGAAATGTACAGTAACGCAAGCGACCCCAGAGGCGTGGCCGGCGACGAACACAGAGCCATGCTGATGCGGGTGTACCGCCGGGACTTCCAAGAATTACAGACATCAATCCTTTCACAGCGTCTATCGCCGATTGTGGAGATACACTTAACTGCTGCCAATGTCCATCTTCGCCTCGCTGGATTCTTTGATTCCAGCAGTACTCCCGGTTATATGGACGATCTCATGGGCCTATGGCGAGCCATTACAAGCTTTCTGGATCTCCTGTTTCTGGACACAAACCAGCATATATTGCTATATGCCACTAATTACATCCAACAGATGCTTGTTGCTGCCGGGTTCGCTCTATTAAAATTGATGAGGTCGTTCTTTGCTAAAACGATAGACTTCGAAAGGGGAAGAACTCTATTTCATAAAACCATCAATGCTATCCGCAGGACGAGCGTGCTCGACAACGATTTACAATGGCGGTTAGCGGAGCTGATGGTTCAGATGTGGAATGGCGCGCGAATTGACAATAAGAACAACACCTCATTTCACGACGACGACAGTTCTGTTCTTATAGACGATACCTTGCAATTGAAAGTCCGTTGTAGACATAGCATGAGTCTCGTATTTGACTCTATTTGGCGTTGGAGGGAAGAGTACCAAGCTCAGGGTCGTGGGACACTTGATGGTAAGACTACTTCCTAATTTCTTTCCTCTCGATTAGTATACCTCGCTCGCGTGGCTTGGAGGATTTACTAATATCGAGTAGCTCTTAAACATCCAACTAATCCAGACTCAGGTAATGAGTCTTCCGCGTCTTCCACACATATGGATAGCACATTATTGCCGCATAATAATCTGGCGAATCTGACGACGATGGCGACGAGTAATGGTGGCATAACACCAACGGCAAGTCACGGCCTGAGCGCCAGTGCTAACAGTATGATTGGGTTAGGGTATGGAAGTGACGCGAACTATGACTTCTTCGATCCCCAGCATTGGATGCTAGACGGCTTGTTAGATTTTAACTACACCTTCGCTCAGCCCCTAGAAGGAATGTAGGATGACCTTGGGGAGGGTTATGACACACTTGAGCAGAACCGTTAGATGCTAATAACACTAGCGAGCATATGTTCCCGGGATTCAACAGCACCGACCAGGTGCTACAGGTCACTTTATGCATGGATTTAAGAGCATGGGGAATTGGGGGCTTGGTTGAATTATGCGTCCGGGATGTGACTCGCATGAGGGGCAGGCGTGCGAGAAAACTGTTCTTTTCGTCTGCCACCTGATGTGAGTTTTAATTACGTTCAATGCTAGAGTGGTACCTCTAGCAGAAATTGATTACGATCAAGGAGAGATGACTATAGAGGAACGGTATATAATCCCTCTTCATTGTGCACAATATTGCGAAAGGGGGGGGAACTGTATACCAGGAGCGTCGGGGTTTCAGCGTGGATTGCTTTGTGTGATATAGTTCTATATCATGGTCACTGGTCTGGTCTGTGCATTGATCATAGTCAGCATTATTCGGGGCGAAAATTAAAATTGAAAATGTTACAACTTCATCCAGATAGCATTTCCTCGATATGGGTGAATTTGTGAGAGCTTTGTGTGCCGTAACTTGGACCCTTTGGGGGATTCGAGCTCGTGCGTCGTGAACAAGTCGGTGTTGGTTATTGTTAATTTCAGGTGCGCGAAAGAGGATTCTGTGATGCCCCCTAGATTAGTAGTTTGTTAAGATCTACGGCGAGGCTGTAGCTGAAAAATAGAGACATCCAACAACACAGTCCTGAGGCGTTTGGGAAGGATGATATCATCTAATCGAAATTACGGACTAGTAAGGATATTCGCTACCGAGAGATGTCTGCGTTCCTAGCATTCATCGACGAGGAGCCGCGGGTTAGAATCGGGGGTGGACGATGATGCCTGATGTTTAGATGGTTACTGAGTAGGCTGGCTTATCGTCGAGGCAGGAAGATCAGCTATGTACGCCAGAAATAGTAGCACCCAATCATTCAGCTCGGCAACCGACTGACAACTCCAGGACATCATCGTTCCTCGTCCCCCTTCCCGGGGTCAGCGGAACTTACCGCACCTTCGTCGCGGCACGGCGTTTCGGCGCCGGCGTAGCGACGCGACGTGACGGCGAGCACATGGCCTTTGCCCGAATCGGAACATTTTTAAAGGGCGTCACCGATCCTCAGGTAGATGGACACATACACGCATATACGTTTCAGAGATGCGTGTGGATGGCCTGGACTATTTGCCCACACACACCAGTTACTCTTAGGGGTATTGATCTTACTTACGTAGGTCACGTAGCAGCCGGATCCTTCACAGCTGTGGCGCCGAACGCGTTCCTCTGGAGTGACTACCCAGTCCGCAACAACATGGAACTTTTCGAATCTTTTTTATGCCCCCCCTGAGAGGATCGACAGGGAGGATTTCTAGTACATACCTAGGTTAAGCAGAAGCTATGCGCGCAAGTACCGGGTCTAGGATAGGATGATCTCGTCGCTAGTTGGTATGTGTTAAGCGCGGATGGTACACACGATGCTTGTAAGCTAGCCAGCTAGCGACCAACAACACCAACACCGCACCCAGTCATCGTGCTTCCCGTCTCCAGGTTTCCTAGGACTTCTGACGAGCATACATACATGCATACATACAAACATGCAGAGGTAGCGAAAGCTAGGTAGGCTAGGGCTGGTCTAATTTGATGTCCACGCCCTACGTATGCAATGCGACGTTTCGCCATCTAAAACTATTCCCGATGGGACATGGAACGTGGTAGTCTGTGGAAGGATTAGAGAAGCTGGAGAGGACAATTTACAACTTAGGTGGCATCTCATCGAGGTCATCCCAACGGCGTCGCTCCTGGAATCTGCGTTTGGGACCCCAGAAACGTGGCCTAGACCCTCCCCCCGAGTAAAATGCTAACACGGCGACTAACAGCAATTCCCGCCGGGAAGGTCTACATACCTACCGCCTGTCTGCCTCCCGCGAGCCATACATAGCACATGTTAGGGGGCTAGGGGTGGAGAAGACCTGAAGATCTGGTCGTTTGCTTGGGGGGTTACACACTTTTAATTTTAGGAGATCTAGATGCTCGTACCTGCGTTTACACCAACTGAGCTTCCTGGCCTGGGTTCTCGTAAGGCTGTTACATACGGCAGAACAGCGGCGCGGTGCTCCTAGCGTAGTTGAAAGGAAAAGGAAAAGGAAAAGGAACTTGTTATCCTCTAGGGCTTGGCGGCGAGTTCACTATCGCCGTTCGCAAGAGCGGTGTTTACATCGGTAGGACCCTATCTCTCTCGGCTTTTGAAGAAGTACACTTGTAACCTTAGGTAGTTCGATAGGTATGTATGTAGGTTAGACTCTAGCTAAGACGCGACCGAGATTAGGAGGCCCATGTCCTTCATTAAGGATGGCAAATATATATACCTATATATATATGGCATGGGTGTATTAGAGACGTGATCCGCGCCTGTGAGAAATTGTCGGGGCAACCTTGGCGACCTCGTGGCAATCCTTGCTAACGCAACGGTTACAAGATGCCTGTTTCCCGCCTAAGCGAAATGGGATGCTTCTCATCGTTCCTTTCGATATGTACAAATCGCTGTTCCGTCCGAGGGGACGAAAGCTTATGCTACATGTAGTGTAGGTAGTTAGCATAACTAACTGTGGAAAGTTGGACATGTTCGTCGCGGTTAAGGATGAGATCATGAGGCTAAGGCTAAGAGTGTACATGTCCTGTATGTACACGTAGTCGCACGACAGCGGTTCTCGATCTCATCTGTTTCAAGAAGCGCCCTTCGTAAGAGTTGACTGGGGAAGCGATTGGCTGAGTCAGATTAATTGCCTTTCCCAGCAAGAGATTAGGTATACTATGTAGTTATGTTTAATACGTTTATTCGCGGTTGTAGTTCTCCCTTGCGTCAACTCCTCCTGCATAGTTGTAGTAAAGTCGCGTATAGACACTCAGCGCGGCTCCTCTGATTGGAGTCCTTAATCATTCGCATAGCCTATTCATGGGGTCGGCGATTTTGATTTTGATTTTGAGCATTGGAATTTCTACCAAGTATTGCCACGTTTGGTAAACAAAGCTGTTCGAAGCTGTTCGATTCTTGATGAACAACTACGGGGGTGTAGATATAATGTGAAAGGATACTACTTGGTATCGTAGTTATTGTAGATGGTTATCCAAGTCCACATAACTTATGTCGACATGAGTACCCGATCTAAACGAGTACCTAACACGTGGTGGGCATTCCGAGGAGGCGGACACTTTGCTGGGGGCTAATTAGAACCCAAAAGGTTCTATATCAGTCTCCACGGACGTAAGCGATGTTTAAACCCTTCCCAAAGTGTATGTATGTATTGTACTATAGATGTAAGTGGGTATCGGTGAAGATATAAGAAAAGTCGCGGTGAGCTTTATGCGCACAGAGCATGTCCGCCAGAGCCAGTGGCACGATAAATGAAGATCGGGGAAATCTACCGGAAATCTACTTGGCATCGCTTACATAACTGAGAATCAAAGGCAAGAGTTTGCGAGGGCCCCATGCTTGGCTCTTTGCGTCGCCGGTTCGACCCCTAGTTCTGTCATTTATGCACTAAGTGGTATGTATCGAAACAGTTTCGGGGATAGGTACTATCGACTCTTAGGCATACCTATCGGATCATATTTTCGTCGGACACGGTAGTTATCGGCAACGGCTATACGTATGTATAAGAAGAGAAAAAGAAGATGGTCCCCGAGATTACTGCTTTGTTGGCGTATTAGACAGTTGCCGAGATAAGTCATGTTTATGTTTAGTTAACTAGTTAGTTAACTATGTTTAGTTATGTGAGACTTCTATTGTACTACAAAAGCTTCTCGTGTTCAGGATTTAATTAACTATTACTAGAACATAGATTACTTACCTGCCAATATTCTATATTATGTATTGTATATACCCCCTTAGCTAGAGAACCATAGGTACATACCATACTTTGCGCAACGACCCCGTGTAACTAAACCCTTTCAAGTCAAACTTGAACGGAGAAGGGCCGGCATTTAAATCGCATGATGCACGTACATACTATCTACCCTAGCTATGGAGCAGGCCGTCGTTGATCAGCTACGGGATGCATAATAAAAATTGCGGTCGAAACTGATGACTACTGAATACATAAGCACTGGTCTCTTAGCATACATAGTAGGTTAGCACAGGGAGGGGAGGGGGGCCACTGCGATGTTGCGGCGATGTTATGTATGAGGTCGGTAGACAAGGCTGAATTTGCATCTTCCTCCGTATCTCATCCTTGATTCGGATTCGGCACAGTTGTTGAGTCGTCCCGAGTCATGTAATCTACCTAATGTATGTACCTACGTACGTACGTATACCAAACGTGAAGGGGCCCCGGGGGTGGCATGGGTATCCCCATTCATATTATATGATTGGCCACTCTCCGCCAGCAAATCATCGGTAATTTTCGGTTCTCCGCCGGACACGTGCAGACAGAGATGCAAAATCCTAATCAAACTTCAACTCAAAGAGGGAAGACGCGTTGGTGGCTAATGTTGCATCATTGTACCTCTTCCGCCAGAATACGTATTCTACATAGCCTATCTACCTCGCAGTCCTGGTCGAAACCTCGACAGTACGCGCAAGTTTCCATCTCGCTACCTACGGGCCCGAGCGACTGGAGATGGGGTTCTTGTTCATGTCTCAGCTTATTCCCTTCCGTAGATGCTTCCCGATGCACCCTTTCGCATCTGTTAACTGTTTTTGTGCATCTCTTGTCTGTCTCTTAGTGGTGTGTGTGTGTGTGTGTGTGTGTGTGTGTGTGTGTGTGTGTGAACAGGAATTTGGGGGCCTATAATTATGAAATCCATCCATAATCAAATTGGGCAGCACTGAGCTCTAAGCCCTACTGAGCAGCACCAACAGCCAGATCCTTCTCACTTGATACTATACTATGTATACTTATACATCCATGCCGCCTTACAACAGGTCATAGGGCTGGCCAATGGATCGGTATGGTGGCGGCTGTCAGCAGTACCGAATGGTTGGTGACCAATCCGAATGACGCACATCGTGAACATCGAGAGATTATGACTAGCGGAATTCAGGAAGTCGTAAGCCGTGCTTATAAATGTATAGCTGCTGGCCTATATTGCAGCTTCTGGCAATCTAGTTTTCAACCCCAACTTTCCAATATGTCGCCTTGACATCACTACCTAGGCATCTAAGAACCTACTTCGTTATGCCAATAATATGATTCGTCTAAGCTCATGATGAGCCACCCTCCCTAATGGCTCCCCGGATGCCTTGAGGACCATACTTTATCTGCGAAATAGACACCGGATGAGTAATTTTTCTATTGCGCTCATACGTGCACGAGGAGGGTCGTAGAAAACTACCTACTGAAGCTTTTAACCTTGACTATGGCTGCGGGACTGGGGCGTACCCCATTAAATCCCGCGGGAAATACCCTCATCGTTTGCCACTTGGAGTTCATATGTAATTCCCCCCTCCCTTTTTCTTAGAAAGTACCCTTGTCAAGGCAATGGCTTGGACTAGACAGGGGTCTCATCCATGGGGTGAGTAGCGGCAGTAGCTTATGATGCTCTTCCGCTGGTCTAAGTTTGGGCTAAACAGGCTTCCTTCAGTCTCTAGAACATTGTACGAATAGGATTTAGAAGGTTAACGTCCAGTCTCAGTCTGCGCCTCTTTTATGATGTATGTTAGGAATTACATGTGGATTTCCTATGGATTCGTGGGTTTGGGGTTATCCCACGGCCAGTACCTGCCAAAATCGTCCTACGTAGTTGAAACGGATCTCCCATCGAAGAGATGATCCGTCGAACTGCTCTGCGTCTGTTTGATTAAAGCTCTCCGGGGGGTCAACTGTCAGTTTAAAATTGATAGCAAGGATGCCGACTTGAAATTCATGGCGCTGGTAGCCCCTGAGCTTGGATTGGTGTGTTCCCGGATGGAGGGCCGACTGTAAGGGGGTCACTTTGCTATGGAACCATTATTTCACATCTACGCCTCAAGTTAATGCTATTACTGCCAGGGGAAACTCATACGCCGCTCCTATGCCTACCTAAAGCAGTATGAATATTGCAGAACGTTGATCCTCCTCGGTTATAGAGACTGAAGGAGGTCCAGTAAACAACTCAAACGCGGGCGATACCCACTCACGGGTTTTCTGGGATTGCTACGGAATACGGGACTAGGACTAGGTTGATAGATCTGATCAAAAGCCGACGTACTCCAGAAATATCCCCAGTTCGTATTATCAATAATCATATCGCACCGAAACTTGACGGTCATGTCGGACTTAGGATGAAGCAAAAAAGCATTAACTTGGATATGTTAGGTACCTGTTGCGTGAGCATAGCGCTTATATGTGTTCCTTCTCAACTCCTTCGATTTTATAGGACGGATTAGGGGGGAGGGTATAGATATATGCTATACTTGAACTTAACAATTAGTAAGTCTATATAGTCGAAAAAGAGTTTTAAGTCCAAAAGCCTAACCTAGGTACAAGTCAAGATTTGTGTGAAGTGGTGTTACACTGTAGGTACTTGAGGGAAGATCTCTTTACTAGTACATGAATAGAGCCTCTCTTGAATACATCCCCGAGAAGTGATCATTATTCAATCAACCAATCATAACTGCTACCATTAACGACTTCTGGGCTATAATGGGTTGCTTGTGTGGTCGGGGTCTACCTGTATATAGGAGCAGGGGATAGTCACCCGCCCCTGGCCCTAAAGTTGCTTTAAGGGGATTGAAATCGGGATCTGACCCTAACTACCTAAAGCTCGATACTTTTCACATTGGAGCCTGGGTCCTTGGCATACTGTGTATCCTCTTCGGGAGATGCCTAGGTTCTAGTCGTCTAGGTTACCACTTATTGGATAGACCCGCGGCTATTTAGACTTGTTGGTTCGAACAAGTCCCGCCAAGGTCGCTTACCGTGTGGCTACTAACAAATTTTGAGGCTCAGATGGTGAATACGGTGTAATGGCTTTTTCCAATCGCGCGGACGTAGTTGTCTGGCTCGTGGTTAGTCGCAAGCTGAATAAATAAGTATGTTGCGTAAAATGGACTCAGCCGGCGATTACTTTCGTATAAACTGGTCGCCTAAACACTGATCTCCCTTGGTAGGGCTGATCCAATGAGGGGGGACAAACACGGGGGTTGTAAACCAATAGGTCTTTTCTATATTCGGACCGGACCGCGGGTTGTTAGTTATTGTTAGTTACCATACGAACTCGCACATATACATTTTGCTCAGCCCTATCGTTTAGAAAAACCAGGGACATAGAGCCTTCATGATCGCTACAACATATGCCGAGTGACTTAAGCCTCCAATTAAGGTGCTGACGTTCTGTTACGCGCACACCCTTATCGCTGCCTGTAAACGATGGGATGACGGGCCGACCGACATTCGAAGCCCAGCGAATTATTCGGCAGGAAACAGCGCTTGGCATCAATTCTAGTTAATTTATGCTACGTGATATTACTTACATGCGTATATAATCCATAATCCTTATATGTCAAGTCAGCGTCACGTAGCCTTCGGACATGGCAGAGGCGGGCAGAGGCGGGCAGAGCATTGACATAATCATAATACTGCGATGGTACCGAGGCTGCCTCGACTTCGTATGGGAGAGGTGTGTGGCCGGATCTGATTGGTTACCGACAGACTGGAACGACTAATATTTGGTGCGAGGTTAGTGTGAGATTAGCCACTAAGAACCCGCGGTGAGCCTGGTCAATGTGCAGTGCCACCTTGGTTTAGGCGCTAAGCGCTTGACTTTGCAACATGACCCACCTTTCACCCCGCCCAGCCTACCTATCTTGGTATCCACATCACTATTTGTTCGCACTGTTGCTAATAAAGTTCCCTGAACATGTAGGTACTTGTGCAGCCTTGCGGGCTGTAAGTCGGGTACATCAAAAAAAAAAAAAGGACCAGGTATGTACGTGGTATGCATGTGGTATGTAAGGTATTCCCCATTCGATGACCTTATGGGACCCTTCATCCGTCCCCTCCGGCTTGCCGTCATTTGGTCGATGTCCCGTCGGCATGTCACAATCTCTTTGCATCCACTGCACCATCAAGCCACCCGCTTTCTCTCTTGGGTTCTTGCTTGACACTCGTACATCAGCGCCGAGTCAGCAATGGAGCGCATACTGCGCAAACTACCCATAGGGATTGCAGCTTTATTATCCATTCAATGCTGCGCGTCCCGTACAGTCGGTACCGACAACACATCATCTTCGTCCTACCGCCGGGTTGCATAACGTTGTATAAGCCATCGGCTATGAGGGGAATGATCGGGGGGAGGAGATTCTTTCCCACATTTTTCTTTGCCTACCGTCGTGTCTCCGCCGGTAGCCAAAGTTGCCGAATGCTATGCGGGACGAATTATCACTCCCGAATAAACATGTACCTATGTACCCGGGACTGTACTAGGTAGCGAGAGACAGGGTATGTCAACCTACCATTACCTACCATTTGGGGGCTATGTCTTGAAATTCCCATCGAGCTTTTTATCACCCGAGACCCGATTAAAAATAATAATAATAATAAAGTACTCGAATATGATGAAGGACCCCCTCCTTATCGACAATGCCACCGCACATCGTGCCGTCGTCTTGAGTTTATGTATAACTAGGTACCTACCTAGGTACCTACAAATTACATACAACCTGTTCCTAGTCGTTTATTACATGTCGTACACGTGCAACGGCTTGTTAGCGTACCCACGAATAGCGCTAATAACCTTATATTGTTGGATCAGAATTGAATAGTTTATCTAGCGGATCTGTATAATGGCATCTTAGGGACGATTTCCCCTGCTTGTGGGCCTGTGTGACGGTAGACGGCTCCAAAGTAGTACACGTAGGTTAGGTAGATATATGCGAAGTATATATAAACAATTCGTTCGACGACGTCTACGACGACGTACTTAGTAAGATACCGATACCGAAAAAGCATTTTACGGGCATTTACAGGCATTGGGTCATGGCTACATACCTTTGTAACATTCGACTTTTATGCATTGGAGAGGTACCTCTCTTTTTTACAAGATGCCGCGATTGGCCGACTTATTATTGTCATTATTTTATTATGATATTATTGTTACATATTATTACATATACTTTGTACTACCTATCTTGAACTACCTTGGGTATGTATTCAAATGAGGTGGAAAAGGCCCACTGTAACTATCAAATACACACACACTTATATACTTACAGCAGGTACGATACTCTCTTTTCTGCTAGGCGGTGTGGGGCAACGGGGGGTGCACTGTGCCCCCATTTTTTGCATCAACTCAGCCCATAATTCAACATGCCCCAGTTTCCAGTTCAATCACCCCCCTTCTTACAAAGTTCTATTCTACATTGTACTATTATCTGAACTTCTCATGGGTATGGGATGGGTATGGGACCTACCCGCAAGTCCACATCCCACATCCTAACTCACCCGATTCGAACATCGAATCGTCTCACACTCTATACCCTTGTCTCCTCTCCATTCTCCATTTTCTATTCTCCAATAAAGGGCCCCCAAATTCCCTAAGGGATCACTCGTGCGTATTGTACATAGGAATTCCAAATTTCAACTTGCTTGCTCACCGTCTCGGCTTGAGGTTCACCCGTTAACCGTTTGATGGCTCTTCGGCCGAGGGAGATAATTTCTATTTCCTTCGCGGATGATGTATCCCGAGGCCCTCGATTTTACATAGTAGTTTGAGCCCTCGTGGATTAGAACTCTGAGGCGATGAGCCACAGCCAGATGTCGACTCGCGATATCCACCACGGTCGAGGAATGGGCCGCACCGTGGCCGGGCAGATTTCCTATCTGCCTAGCGACGATGTAACAGACGATTGAAGCCTCTCGCTTTCTAACTAATTACAAACTGGATGAACCCTCGCCGTTGCAAGAGGCTACCTCCTAAACTAGGGCAGACCCTTTTTTCCCTTCTGCAAGAAATAGTTAGAGCCATCAAATGGGGTCGCCGGCATGATTCATCACGGGGTGAATTGCGGCTCTTCGCTGCAATTCAAACATTGGCCTATCTGATGCTTTGCATCGCTTTTTTTCCTGCCTGGAGATTCCGAGTGAGGCGTAGTAAGAACGTCTCGAATCGAAAACCTATACCTTGTCTTTTCTTTTAATTCGTTCATCTACGTTTCTCGACTTCCCCTCAAACCATAGCACGGGCGAAGGGAAATGACGAAGCAAACCCGCGAAAGCAACCAATCTACGAGTGTAGATCAGGTATCTGAACATATAGGATATGACTTCATTTTCCTCTTGTTATAGAGAACACGGTCTATATTCGGGTCTTAGCAGACTGGCTGATCGGCGTAGAGATGCAATCCCACTCTTACAAGAGTGGCGGCGGGCGCTCATCGGTAGTTTAGGTGTTCTACCTAACCTAGATCTTTTCCACTTAGATCGTTATCTCTTTTACAAAAGCTCGTGTGGCTAGTGTACCTATTCATTGACTACCTAACGCACGTGGCTCTGTATATTCGGTTCCGCGCCTTATCAGTAGAAAAGACAAAGGTAACTACAAGGCTAGGCACATTCTACAAGTTAGAGACTCCTTGTGTTTACTTTGTTGCGCGTATAGTCGCTTTTTACGTCGTCGTAGCTTGTTGTTAACTGAAGGGATAGATACCTGGCAAGTTTTCGTCATCTCTAAAATGGCCTGGCCAGCCCGCCTCTTACAACCGACTACAATCGACTCCCAATTTAGGGATGTTCTCTTCCACATGTTTTCAACGCCATATCCTTGGGTTTACTAACCCTGGTCCACACCCGCTCAGACCAAATGTAACCTACTCGATAAGTTTTGATGTACCTCGTACCTGATTTGCTTCAAGTACACATCCGGTACCATGACGGATATTGAACTCTTGGCTATACATCAACACAGTACTCGACACGGTCCCCTCAAGTTCTCAGTCTGTGGCACATACCTCTCCTCACCCTCGCTTAGTATTCAATTCCAAGCCAAGATTGACGGGGAGTATTCATGAAAACGTTTGCCCTACATAGGAGATTCTCACGCCTGCCTTACAGCCCCGTATTTCCTTTGATATACCAAAGTTCCATTCAAAGCTGCCACATCTGTCACCCCGCTACTATCACCAGCTACAGTCTTAGGCAAGTCTTTACGAGTTTGATGTCTCTATTTCCACAGCTATGGTATGGCCAATGTAACCCTACTTGAACGTACTTGAAGCGCCTAATAGACTTGCTTCAGTGACGTGAGTGACGAGATCTTTGAATATGTTAGCACGGCTAGGGGTGTCTTCCAATTTGCCCATCGGGGAAGAAACTAAGTGATGGATGGCCTTACACATACACTCATTGCGGCGGCTATTCATGCGTCTTCCCACCTTGTCTCCACACGCGTCAGTACTGGGGCCACTCCCAGTAATGGTTAGACCCAAGCCCCCAGCAACTTGCCCTGGTCACTTTACCCATGTCGACTTTCGAGGATGTACCTCGAGGAGAGATGTGGATAATTCCAGAGTACCATGTAGTATATTCCTGTCCCTGTACATTACTTATGGTGCATGGTGGAGCTATTCCTACAACCTGGGACTCGAGCGTGTACCTAAGTTTTCAGGAACACCTTCAACGACGTACATATGTTCTCCGGTTCCCACCTCAATCTTGACCACCCGTACCCGTAGAGGGCAAGGCTCCGAGTTTGTCTATAATACCCCTTCGTCTCCTTGTTTTGCCTCGCGCTTGGCCGGGACCTCAAAAGGCAGATTTTATATTTCTTAGTTTAAGTAATCTCACCTTCGTGGGCCACTCGACGATCCTTGTGTACAAATAACTAAGGTCCCTCCATCCCTGATAACTGGTTCCGGTTCTCACAACAAATTCTACGCCTTTTCTTCTACCGTCGCCAACCGCTACTTGCTTCCTAATAACCAACTATCAGTCTTGAGATGGAAGATAGCATATACGTTCACTCAAGGTCAGACCACATGCGCCATAGTCTATCTCAAGATTCGAACATGCCTGAAGACCGACGGTCTGCTGCGTCTCCAGCTAGTTCTGGATATGCTCACGATATCCCCACTACTTACGCTTCGGTATGTTTCAACTTTCGAATTTAAACATGAACTCCTTGCGATATTAAGAATACAATGGTTTACTAACTAATTAGGTTGCGCCTTTTACTTACTCCGTGCCATATGATACTTCCCTTCCTACCCCGGTGTCTGTTGCTGGATCTCCTTCGATGAATGAACGAACTGCGAAGATCATGCATCCATACCAACACCGGGCAAACTCACAACAGCCCACCCCCCCAACCACCTCAAGGCCATGGCCAAACTACCAGATAAATGCTCCTGCCGGCCTTATGGAAATGCAGGGCTTAGATTCATCGCAGTCTTCCAGCGACCATTTGCCCATGGTATCGGAACCTCAATTCCAATGGGGCCAGTATACAGTTTCCAGCAACGAAGCTCCACAGGAAATGTCAACACATATGACACACCCGTCTCTATTCTCGGTAGCACCCACGGACTTGGTTAGGCCCCCGATTACTATGCATCCTTCGAATATGTCTCTTCCGGCGCCATCTCAAGTTCCTGTCCTGCAAAACTCTCCGGACCCGCGAGACCTAGGCCCCTCAGTTGGACCAATGGACGGTATGCATCATCACTACCCTAGTATGGTGCACCAGCCACAAGTCATCATGGACTTTACATCTTACAAGAGAAAGTCTAAGTCGAGAACCGGGCGGTTAGGCAGACCCCCGAAGAGGCCGCGAGCTCAGAACAGAGGAATTTCAAAACGCGACGGTGAGGATCTCGTGGACCCTCAACTATCGTCGCCAAATGGAGATGCCTCCTCAACAACCAAGGCGCTCGGCAGAAGTATTACTTTAAGGCCCGATGCTCCCGAGAAGGACCGATTCATTCTGGAGCTTAGGTGTCAAATGGACAATGATAAAGGGAAGGGCATATGGGAGGAAATAACAAAGAAATACGAGGAACGCTTCGGGAAAAGGCGGCAAGAATCATTACAAATGAACCTTACCCGAGCAGTATTAAAATACGCGGAATGGCCTGCAGAAGAGGTGAGTACACGATAAGAGCATGAGTTATACCGAGCTTTTAAATGGCGCGTTTAGTATGAGATAGCTAACTGGGTATATAGGACGAGGCTTTAAAACGCGCCGTCGAAGAACTTGACCGACGTCGGTATTCGGATTTAGCCAAGCTGATGAAAGAAAAGTATGGGGGATGCCAAGCCTGGGAGTGGAAAGAGGGTCACATCCTAAAACGCTTAGTCGACCTGGGTATTGAGGAATTCGATCCCGAGGACATCACAAAGAAACCTCGTCGCAAATCCAAAAAAGCCATGAGCAAACGGCCAAACACCAAATCCTGGGCTTCCCCGGACTCGTCACTTCCATACGAGGAAGACAAGCGCACGATATCTACAATATCCTCTGAGCAGGAGAATTATATCTTAGAACATTACTGTAAGCCGGACCCCGAATCTTCAGATCCAGGTGCTATGAATGGCATCTTGGAACACCCGAACACATTGCCCCCTAAGGGAAGCGCCGATGGAGACCCCGGCGAGAGTCGAAGTGAACGAGTAGCCAAACAGGCGTGCGAGCAGATACTCTCGAGGAGGGATGATCATGTATACGGTGCCGTCCCAATGGTCGACAGTCATTGATAAATATCTATCGGACAGCACCTCCCCCCCTACTCTGTCCAACTTTTACCAACCAAAAAAAAACCTACATTTTTCATGTCTACTCAGAAAAGCTCAACAATTGCTTACACATTCCTAGACGATGCTTCAAAGCCATAATATAACGAGTATTTGGAGTCGGTGCGTGGGGTTCATCAGCGTCACTATGGAAGGGTAATATGGCGTTTGATTACGCTAGGGATTTTGGGCAGGGCCTTTTGGTTTTTTTTTTTTTTTTTTGACTCTTGTGCGTCGTCGGGGGGGCTCTAACGAGGCCTATGCGGATAATTTGGCCGAGGCGTTGGGGTGTATTATTGCTTCGATCATTAAGGTACATATCACGAGCTTCGCGGCCTTCCTTTCGTTAAGGCCATATTCACAGTTGTGTTGCTTTATATTATACCAATCGAATTTTCGGCAATTCTACAGTGATTAAGTCTACATACGTCTACGAGGCACTTCTGTGAACTGTGAAGAAACAACGGATAGCTTGTATATTGGTAGAAGCTGGGTATGAGTGTTGAAGTCTGGTTGATAGGGTGTACAAGGCCTGAAGAAATGGTGTCTGATGAGAGACAAGGGGGTATGCTTGGTGTTTAGACTAGCAGTTATATCATACTACCTTGATTTGTCCATCTGGATGTGTCTGACCACCACCATCGATCGCGTAGCACTACCTATTTACGTATCTAAGCTATGTAGAAGCTTAGATGACATGGAAAGTTCCTCCTTGATGGGATGATGATCTTCACCACCCCGGTCGAGCAGATATGAGTACGGCACCTCGGTTTTACTCGGTCTCTGGCCTCCCTCGGGCAATATAACAACCGATGCGGACTGCCGTGCCCGTGAATAGCGCTCGTCCTCCGGGTGGCTAGGCAGTAGAAGAGCCTAAATTTATCCACTTGCTATAAACAACTGCTGTGCCGTCTGATCTGCTCTCTCTATCTGGCCACCTAGGTAGCGGAACCGCCACTGCATACATTAGTAAGCTGGGAGCATGTACGGGAGCCGGGGGGAGATTGGAAATCTGTTGTTGGTGCAAGGGAAGCGGGCATCGACACCAGCCGCGGGGAAGAGAGGCTGGAGAGACAACCAGAACCCTAAAGAGGCGCACTGCGCCCGTTTCTAATTTTACCTAGTTATCAAGGGTCCTTTCTTTCTTTCTTTCATGTATGTCGCGCTTCGTCTTCTACCGCACTTCCGCACCGGGGTCTAGTCTTGGTTGGTGTTGAGACAGCAGCGCTACCTTAGGGGTAGTGTAGTTTCCGCCACCACCAGACCACGAGGTCCGGAAGCCCGCAGGCCCCCCTTCCTCCCCTACCCATGCTGTAAACGTCTTACCGTCTCCCCTCGAGTGGGACCTAACCGAGCCACGTGGGAATTATGCCCGCTTAGATCCTGCTCTCCACCCTGCTTACGTTCTAGATCCGGG
Source organism: Daldinia decipiens (assembly GCF_022478715.1). Lineage (NCBI taxonomy): Eukaryota > Fungi > Ascomycota > Sordariomycetes > Xylariales > Hypoxylaceae > Daldinia > Daldinia decipiens. The sequence goes on along the minus strand of NW_026054563.1, from coordinate 390,684 downwards.
AGCAAATATGCCGGTGCTAGGGATCTAGCTCGGCGCTGACGAAAATACGTAGTAGAGTTAAGAGGCACAGTTTCCATGTAGAGATGGCCTATATACTATATGTACTATGTATGTAATTGACGAAGTTACGTGTAAGGTGGGTATCCATTTTGGAAGCGAGTGCGAGTTTCCTGTAACTTGACCGACGGGCGCGTTCACGATGAACGATAGGGCTATTTCTCCTAGTCGCCACCATCTCCTAAGCCATGTGGGAGTATCGACGCGATCGATAATTGGCTTCTAAGCGATCAGTATGGAATGTTCCGAAGATATAGTACCATAGTCCACTCCTAATGTAGCAGGTGGTTGAAACGTCTAAATTGTCACTGCTACTATCCTCCATTTTGCCAAGAGACCATGACGCGGAAATGTCTCGAAGTCTGGATTATATAATGGTCGCGGTTCGGCTTCGTTTGTAACGGAGATAGCGATAGCGCCGAGATGCAAAGATTAAACAACCTTGCCTTGGATTTGTTTGAGCCTACGGGGAGATTATACAACTACGACCACTGTAGCATATCCTCAGAACCTTGGCGAGGCTGTACCTACCTAGGGTATCCCGTACTAGACATTCCCAATATCGTAGTTAGGAATGAGAGAAGATTAGATGCGGAGGCATGATGATGTATCGATGTGTAAGAGACAGAGTGGGAGGGTTTTTCTGTTAGCGTCACCCCCCTTTTCTACATAGTAAAGATTGCCCTTAACCTAGTCTAATGCAATAACCAGACTTCATCTACAACCGGGTTCATCCCATGGCTGCTACGGTCGAGGTGTGTGGTAGGTAGTCTTGGAGAAAGTAGTCTATGTATGAGCCGCGTTTTTGGTAAATTAGAGCAATTCTCACCGGCCCCGATGGATGATGCAGCGCAAACGAAACGATAGTCTACGTATGTATTAGGATGTATTGTACCTACTATACTTGCTTACCCTAGTTAAATACCATGTTACCTCTATGATGTACATACTGTATCAATCTCATCGCATAATATGTATTCTCTCCAAGATCCACATTCTTCTGACTCCTAGCGTTTAGTTATTATTGACATCTTCTCGAATTAAGATGACTTTAATACAACACGACTTATTGCTGCGTACCCCCCCAGTATCCATACGACGTTGGAGGGTAAAGAAGTCAGAGTAGCAATCCAGAGAGAACCATTCTGTGGTTCATAGGGCGATGGATACCTGGTACGGTAGGTAGGTAGAATATGTACATTGCATACATACATACTAGGTATACCTCATATTGAGGGCGGTCGACAGCAACGTTGAGATTGTTTAAGACAGGCTGTAACATGACTATCATACTATGCAGAACTTAGTCTAGCGGCGAGCGGCATCTGACGGAATGACAGAGCATGATCCCAACGGTGATCTGAGGGCTTACAGGCATAACACGTGTATTTTTTACCCACCTATTAAGCTTAGGATGGAAGTTGTCCGCGTAGGGCAGACTCTTCATGCTTCGACCCTGGCCTCTACATATGCGACACCGTCTCCCGCTACTGTTGCATCTCGCACATTTTGTCTGGGTAGTTCATAAGTGGAACTCTTCGTCAGCGTCGCTTTCAGAAGGTATGAGCTAAAAATCCTGTTCCAAACTGGACGACGACTGAAAAGTGGCCAACTGCCGATGAAGAATTTTTCTTTTCAGCATTGGCTGCACGTTAACCCGACAGCTTGGATCCGAGGTCTTAGAGCTTACATACGCTGGCTGACATGAGACTGCACGATGGCGGTCAAGAGGGGAAAGGCGGCACGCGTTGCTATAACCTCTATACTACGACATAGTCGTACTTACATACTAGTAACTATTTGCGACGATGGCATACATACAGACATATACATATAATACACTAGGTTAGACACAGACATAGGCACTTACATACACTATGGCGACAAGGCCCAGCCACGATATACGCAAGGATTTGGTAATCTAACTCACGCCTTGAACGGGCAGGGATTCTTTGTATTGTACATACATACCTACATACCTAACATATGCCATCCATGTACTTGGGAAGATCGTGTATGTACATAATGCAAAACCGGTACTCGACCCGCATGAACTGGGTCGAGTTGCATTAGATGGGCCAATGTCAGCTCTGGATTAGGAGGCACGGACGTCAAGTATGATAGGGCCACTCAAAAGTTCCTAAGAAGAAACGGGGCCGGGGTAAAGGGGGGGGGGGGGGAGGGAGGGACCACAAGCTGCGCTATGTAACGGTGAGTAGTATGAAGTACACGTGTCAACCCTGACCGATCCGCGATGGGGTCCAAAAATGTTTCAGGGAATAGGCAAGGTTCTTCGCTGCTGGTATCTGTTCAGCGGCGGCATATTGAACGGCTTATTAGGTAGATACCTAAGGTATATGATGTGTATACGAGGGATTCTACAGGCCCAGTACGTAGTTGAGCGTCAGACAGCTTATTCGAGGGATTATGAGCTATAGGTGGTATACTAGTAATCCGTAGTTTGGGCGGGTTTCGACGGGCGGGAAATACCCTCTTATGATGACATACTATTAAGTTGAATGTCACCCTGAAATAGTATACAATTTTATTTTACCGATTTACACCTTTTGAGTGGTATATCGTCTTACCTGCATACCGCATGTCGATCTGTAGATTTAGAATACTTACAAAGATAGGTACCTAGGTAATTAGTAGGTATGTGAATACGTAGTAATGGGATACTTGGAATGAAAGACTTGTTTACCTCTTAATCTACATAGCAACGCCCTATGTACTCCGTTTTACCCGCGGGCCTCCGCGACAACTACTCCTCTCGGGAATACGGCTTTCTCCGTGTAGACATGCATACGAAGAAGTAGAAATTACGTCCGCGATGAAACAATAGAACAATGAATAACAAGGGCATCCATCTATGCAATCGGTAAAGGCAAAAACAAAAGGAGCCGACGGGGTACCACACGAGTACATGCCATCTATTACATAGAACGCTATGAGGTAGGCTTGTAATTACTACGTGTATCCTGGGGGTAGATAGAGCACACGGCCCGCTAGTTCAACATTAGCACCGGTTCGAAATAAACACAAATTCTCAAATACTAGCCCGCTTCATTTCGTCGCCTTAAACCTGAGATATCCAAAGAGCCCCAGTCCCAGTCCCAGTCCCAGTCCCAGTCCCAGTCCCAGTCCCGGTCCCAGTCCCAGTCCCGGTCCCAGCCCCTGTAGCTAGAGGATATTCCACTCCTTTCCTAGGCCACGAGGCTAGCGCCATGGCTATTTTACGTATGAGGTAACTATATACAAAACCTCCACCGGTACATCGCCGGAGAGGCCATGGCCCGATATAGTAAATTCCGGGGCGTCGGCGGTATCGAAGTTGAAAAAGTTCCATTTGAAAAAGTTCCATTGCAAATTACCATCGTCTAAATTAGCTTGGGGTTGGCGATGGGGGCCTTTGGCGATGGATGCGTTGAAACAACGCGGTGCCTGTTTTTGGTCTATGCGATGTCGATGCTGTAATAAGAATAGTTCTAACCTAGTGACATCAGGCGAATCTCCGAGGATGTCCGAGTTACCTCAGGGGTTGACCTGCGATGAGAGCCGAGCCCTCGGAGTTATACTATACTTCGTGTGGATCCAGACCTATTAATACCTACCTACCTACCTAGGTATGTATAAAATATTTTTGATGTATGGAATGAATTATATTAAGTGGGTTCAAAATATCAGCTCTGATAACTCTATGAAGTCTTTGTCTCTACGTACTTGATGATAGATGCCTGCTAGGTAGTGTTCGTTATCATCATGCTGAGGGGTAAACATCGACAAGACAGTATTGCAATGCTTGGTAATCCTCCTGCTTACGTCTACCTGATCGATTTAGGAGTAGATCGTATGTTATTATAGCCTATTGTTATTCAACTGGACCTGGTTGACTTATGAATGTCCTCAAGTGCCAGTAAAGTACAGTACATTTCTTTAGAATTTGAGTGGTTGATTCTTTTGCACCTATTCCTAACGTGGGATATATTAAATCTTCTCGACGTCTTGCCCCTTTTTAAATGTAGATGTGATGTATATTGCAGTTTACTGGCACTTGGGGGCAGTCTCATATTAGCATACTGTATGACACCAAAATCTTGTTCACTGATAGGGCTCTTAGCCGGTTAGCCAGCTGTGCCTCTCTTAGCTAGTCAAGAAGGTAGTATGAACCTATGAAAAATTCACCAAAGAGTATCCAGCGGAGAAATAGGGCCGTTGGATATACCCGAGAAAGAAGAGCATCTTGCCATAGGGACATAAGTAACCCGCTCGGAGGGCATCGCGCAGGCCTAGACACGCTTTTGTGCTACTGGTAGCTGTTAAAGTCAACTTGCTCAACTCTAAAGTGATTGTAGGACTGAAGTAGCTAATGTTAATGGATTATTACATATGCTAGGGGAAGATTAGAAGTCCTACGCCAGCGAAACATTCCAGGGCTTCGCATTAAGGGGCAGTGTTGTCGCTTGTCTCGTAGTCGTTCCTCCGACTACACTTATGCTGAGGAACGACGACGTCACGCTAAGGCGACGGGGCTTGAGATATCGAATCGGATGAAACGCAGGTGCCAAGGGGGATGCCAGTGACTAAAACAACAGGCCATTAGCAGGGCTTCGATGTCTGATAAAGGAGGCGGATCGTCGCCTCCCACGCTGTGTTGGGGAGTTCCAGTGGCGGTACCGCTTAAGAACCATCCCTTGCGTCGTTTTAAGCGCAGGAGGTAACCGCAGCAGCCGGAAAGTTGCCAATCAGTTACGCAGGAAAGTTGGCATGTAAGGGAAACATACAGGCATCTTCGCTGGCCACCCTGCTTTTTGCCTCAGAGACGCGCACCCGCGGTATGTATTCCCTTAAAGTACTCAGACTTCCCCGTCCATTGCGGATCCGTACTTCATCCAGAGCTAATATTAGCTACATAGATAAACCCCCAGCTACTCGTATGCCATCTAGCCTTATGCCAACCACTGCAGCAGTCATGAAGGGGGCAGGTGGACAATCGGAGGTGTGGAACAGAGCCTCCCGAGGCAGTGGTTCTAACTTCCAAGACACCATTACAACAAAAGCGTCAACCTCGTGATAAGCCTTCTAGGAGCAGTAAGCCTTGCTCATGTCGACCGCGTGATACCAAGTTCTGAAATACCACGCGGCGTATGGTAAGAAGCATGAGTCTACGCCGCTGGGCTACACACTGTGCAGCTTGTAGCCGTATTGTACAATTAGTAATGTGGATTGAGAAGGTAACATTAATGCCGGCCTACCTTCTTCGTGCACCAACAGCGCGCCACGTTTCTCGGGCGCGAATAGATCTAGAAGCGTAGAAGCCAAAAGGCGGCATAAACAATAATGTTGTTGGCGCTTTGAGATATTACACTTACAGGGAGATTATCGATAAGCTGTCAGCCCTACAGGAGTACATTTGTGTTGTACTATGTACAATATGTACTGCTGATTACCTAACCTAAAAGAAGTGCTTACCTAAGGTGCTTGCATGCCGACGTTGGCACGTGTCCTTAGCCCGATCCAGACCTGATCCAGACCTTAATCCCGATAACGCTGAACAAGTACCAGAGACGCTATCGCTTAGCCTACTTTCAATCAACTTGATTCTGTTAGTGAAACTTGTAACTCAGCGTTATCATGAATTCCAAATCTTTCATGACAGCATAGAGATGGGATCGTATCCCCAACATTCGACCTCTGCGTTGTATTTTTTGGCTTCAAAGTTCGAAGCAATAGTCCCAACTTTAACACGCTGATATTTTGCATCTCTTTTTTTTTTCCTGTTAGTCTCCGACAAGCGGTGGGAGAGTCCTGCGAGTTAGTCCCTCGCTCTGGCGGTCTGGTCTTTCATACACATGCCTTCTTCTGCACTCTCCTGCCGGTGATGCCCTTGCTAGGCATGGGCAGTTGGATGTTGGCCATCTCGCATAGCTCAACGAATCATGGCCTTCCTCGCCCGTACTCCAGGTTGATGCTGCTATTGGTGTTGCTGCTGTCATGGCTGGGTTCGGTAGAGTCGATGCGCCCCGGTCGCATCGCCGAGTTGAGGCGCGACACGGTCGATATGTTCTATCACGGATTCGACAATTATATGAACATTGCGTTTCCCGAAGACGAGGTATGAATGTTTAATACCTAATACAATACCTAATACCGAGTATAAATCCAAAGTGTAAACTTGTGCATTAGCTTATGGTTCATGATTTACAGTTACGGCCCGTGTCTTGTACTCCTTTAACTCGAGATCCCCTCAATCCTAGGAACATCGCGCTTAATGATGTCCTTGGCAACTACTCCTTGACCCTAATCGACAGCCTTTCGTCCCTCGCAATCCTTGCCTCTGCGCCGCCCGAAGATGGAGATACGGGCCCTAAAGCTCTACGCGATTTCCAACACGGTGTTGGTGCGTTAGTTGCGCAGTACGGTGATGGCCGGCCCGGCCCGTCTGGCCAGGGCGCACGCGCTCGTGGGTTTGATGTCGATAGCAAGGTTCAAGTCTTCGAGACTGTGATAAGGGGTGTTGGTGGACTGCTTAGTGCCCACCTCTTCGCTGTTGGTGACTTGCCCATTTCCGGGTATGAGCCGCGGAGGCCAACCGATGATGATGACGACCTAGAAAAGTATCCTATCCCTTGGCCTAACGGGTTTAAATATGACGGGCAACTGCTACGACTTGCCCTCGACCTCGCTCAGCGCTTGCTTCCGGCTTTCTATACTCAGACTGGGTTGCCCTATCCACGTGTTAATCTCCGCCACGGGATACCGTTCTATGTGAATTCGCCGCTCCATAACAACGCTAATGTAGACCCTAAGCCACCCGAAGACTCACCAGAAATCACCGAAACTTGTAGTGCTGGGGCAGGCAGTCTGGTGCTCGAGTTTACCGTACTGAGCCGCCTCACTGGAGACCCAAGATTCGAGCAAGCAGCTAAGAGGGCGTTCTGGGCCGTCTGGTCAAGAAGAAGCAATATTGGGCTGATTGGAGCTGGTGTAGATGCCGAAGAAGGACATTGGATTGGGGGTTTCTCTGGGATTGGTGCGGGCATTGATAGCTTCTTTGAATATGCTCTCAAGACCCATATCCTGCTGTCAGGTCATGAGCTCCCCAATCGGACAATACCGCATGTTCCTGACGGGGACTGGCTCGACCCCAATCAAATCTACAATCCCCTTTCAGATGAGGATAACTCCCCTGATTCTTTCTTATCAGCGTGGCACCATGCACATGCTGCTATTAAACGGCATCTTTATTCAGGGTTGCATCATCCGCACTACGTAAATGCGCACATGTCGACTGGCTCGCCACAAGCATATTGGATAGACAGTCTAGGTGCATATTACTCGGGCCTATTAGCGCTCGCCGGGGAGCTTGACGAAGCCATCGAGACGCATCTCGTATACTCAGCTCTATGGACTAGGTATTCTGCCCTTCCGGAGCGATGGTCCGTCCGCGATGGCAATGTAGAAGGTGGTCTCGGATGGTGGCCCGGCCGACCAGAATTCATCGAATCTACCTACCACCTATATCGTGCTACTCAAGACCCCTGGTACCTTTACGTAGGCGAAATGGTCTTAAAAGATATCAACAGGCGATGTTGGACGAAATGTGGGTGGTCTGGCTTGCAGGATGTGCGCACTGGGGAGAAGAGCGATCGAATGGAGAGTTTCTTTCTGGGGGAGACTGCCAAGTACTTATATCTACTCTTTGACCCAGATCATCCCCTAAACAAGCTTGATGCTTCGTATGTGTTTACTACAGAGGGGCATCCCTTGATTATCCCTCGAAAGGGGAACACCAATCCCCAAGTCCACAAGTCATCAGAAAGGGCCATTCAAAGCTATTACGATGCCCATTTTACCAATACGTGTCCTCGACCGCCCGTTCTTCCCCCATTATCCGGCTCTGCTACTGCTGCGAGGTCAGACCTTTACAATGCTGCGACCCTAATTCGACTTCATCAAGTGCCTAACATTCACGGTGGGTCGAAAGACCCGGTCGCCAAATTGGGCGGTTCTAAATCACAGACAAGACTTTCAGAGAAGCCAATAGAAAACTACACCTACTTCCCTTGGACGTTGCCGAGTTACATGCTTCCAACCGACGGAATCTGCGCCGTGTCAAAACAATCTCAGACGACAGTAATCGAATTCGCTTCCAATGGCCAACAAACTATGGGCAGCGCTTTCAATATCATGTTCGGCGGGCATAACCTCGTCCGTATGGGGAGCGATGGTATTGCGATCAACAGTCTCACTGGACTAAAGATAGCTTTGCTCGTAGAAGACCCCCCAGAGACATCTGAGCGGGCCTGGAGGATCTACAGTATTGGAAACTTGGCATTGGGGCGAGATGAAAAGGTTCTGATCTCTCGCGATGTCCTCGAACACATGTCGGACCCGCTATTCCATCGTGTTCGGGACTCCGTCCTCGTTGACGTTATTTTGCAGCTTGAGCCTCCACAAGCTCCAATAATTCATAATGCAACGCCTGCAGATGGAGAAGCCACCCTCGAGACTGAACCTACTATTGAACTTGATGGTGAGACTACCGTCGACAGTCCTAATTTGTTCAGCTCTTTTCTGCAGCAGATTACGTCTGCTCTGCGGGAACCCGTCGCTACCTTCAGGCCCGAACCGGTACAGAAGCCAGATTACAAGTATGTCGAGCTACCCGGGATTACACCAGTAGGGGTAGGTGCTGCTTCTCTACCTGACATACGCGAAGCTCCCAACCCGAACACGACTCCGTATATCGAGTCCCTATCTTGGCAACGCCTCTTCTTCGCCGACCAGGCCTGCGGTAGTAGGCTCCCCGACGAAGCGCCGAGAGCACACCAAGTAATCGTGATGCGAAGAGGCGGGTGCTCGTTCTCGGAGAAGCTGGCCAATATACCGTCGTTCGCACCGAACCACAACGCGCTACAACTCGTAGTCATCGTGTCGGACGATAAAGACGCACTGGACGAAAACAAGGACGACCCGTGGGGCTTCAACTTCATCCGACCACTGCTCGACGAGCCGCAGCGCACCCCCTCGGGATTCCCCCGACACCATCCAATCGCCATGCTGATGACGGGAGGTGGGCAGGAGGCGTACGAGTTGTTACAAAAGACAAGGAGTTTGGGTCTGCGGAGGAGATACCACGTTGAAAGCCAGGGGCTCAAGATTAGCAATATCGTCGTGCTTTGAGTAGCAAATAGAAGGTGAAGATGGTAGATAGGTGGGCACGAAGTTACGATAATTGAGCTGGAAAAAGGGTGGGTAGTGTTGTTTGAGAGGATGGTATATAAAAAGAAATTAGTGTAAATATTCGAATGGGCATAGAGCATAGCGATGAGAATTTACAGGGCGATATTAAGATTTGATCGTTCTAATTGTATATTACATACGACTGCTTCGATGTGAGCTATTTCCGGGCTGAGTTGGGTGAAGATGGGCGCTCCTAAGTCGAAGTCTTGGGCTATTCTAGATGCCAGGTGGTGACGTTATACATTAGTATTCATCGCCCAAGTCCGGGAAATAAAATGAAGGGTTAACACATATAAAATGAAAGAAAACATGTCCGTCAGCTCCAGATATCTTAATTCCAAGTGGGCTTGAGTAGCCAGCTGGGCGATAGCTACATCAGGTAGACCAAGCAATGAGATGGTCTAAGGTATGTATAATCGACTTTTATTTTCACGTGTTAGAGCTATTAAACATGAACTGCCAAAAAAGAGGACCAAGAAGTTGAAGCTGCAGAGAACGATATTTAAACTAAAACGTACTGCGAAGTAGAGACTGGTGATAATTGCAAGAAGTAAAAAATAAAAATAAAAAAGTTGGTACAAGAGGAATCTAACCTCCTAAGGATGGACTCGCGGGGAATCGAACCCCGGACCACTCCCATGCTAAGGGAGTATTATACCACTAAACCACAAGCCCCCACGATTGTTATTGCACCAGACGCTCTGATGTGATTCGTGAAAGTTAATTTGTTGTGAGTGGTTATATTGGCTGTGATGGCGGTTGGGTTTAGTTTAGGTAGGTAGGTGTGCATGCCCTAATTGCAATTACGAAGTGGAGCTTGCATTTAGCGGCCCTTGTTCCTGTCCATTGAAGGCTACCTAGGAAGTACCCAGGTATTGAGGTACCTGGCCTAGGTACCTAACCTAAGCTGCTGCTAAGATAAGCCTTCTTTCAGCTAGCGGACTGGTCTAGCTTTAAAAAGATCAATTGCTATGTATACTAATTGATGCTAACTGACTTACATTATATCGACCCCGCTGATACGGGTATTTATCGTATGTTGACGGCATAGGTACCTACATGTAGTTATCAAGCGAACTTGTCGAAGTACGGGATAACTTAGGTAGTTATGATGTAAGAACAGGATTTACTCGGCTTGATTCCGAGATAAGTACCTATGTAATGTACTAACTCTTGCACGGTCATACGCTAACTATAGAATCTAACGTGTGGAAATACGAAGAGGATATTAATAGTGTAGTAGTGCACACCAACCACTTATTCGCAACGAGTTGTAACATAGGTACTTAGGTAGGTAAGTGATAAATATTTACATATAATTACCTCTCAGGCCAGTAAGACCCGGCGAATTACCAAGGTCTTGTCAGGCAACATCAGGTACCTAGCAAGCTGACCTACCTACCTATGACATACCTAAGAGCCTCTATCAGACGGGATTCAGCTCCACGCTCGCTAAAACCTACCAACCAGACACCACCTTCGAGCTACAGCTAGCAGCATCTGATAAAGCTTGACGAGAATTCCAAGTCTTCGCGACGCTACTCAGACTAGCTAACGTCGCCGAGCGCCGAGCCATATCAGCTGGACCGACGATACGAGTTCATAAATATATTCGTCCCGCACGAGATACTGCTCTGCGCACCCAAAGCGTCCGAGCTAAGATGAGCTAGCAATCGCAAGTGTTGAAAGATAGGTAAAGTGCCGCCTGTCGAAATATAAGATATGGGTAAACGAAAGAGTTATTAGGTTATTATATGCCTGCTAGTTGCGCCCTAGCCGCATCTAAGTTGACGCTTTTATGACGAGTGCTCGAGACTATGCTTCGATATGGTATAGTAAGTAACTTGGATCTCAGTCTATCAGCAGCAAGTTTTACTGCTGGTTTGAGAAAAGATTACCATGGCAAATGAGAATTTGGCCGTAGTTACACGTGGTGCCGACAAGATGTATAGACTCTGCATGAGCTTCCATATTAGCTGCTGGCGTATTGGAGCTTTCAGTCCGGGACTATGGGTCGATTTGAATGTTGACGATGCAAGATACGTCAAAAATAGCAGCGATCAGAAGGCGTGATGTACGTTTGTAAGTTGCATTATCAGAATGTAGCCGCATCTGTTGTCAGTGCAGATACGAGAAGATAGCACAAATGGCTCGCGCTATTCGCTTGGCTTCGGCCGATTCAGGATGCATCCACCATGTTGCTCGGACAATAATCATCTCATCACTCAACTCTTACTCTCACTTCTCACTTATCTTATGCTCTAGGTTACTGAGCTTAGTAGTCTTCGTGATGAATCAATGCCTATTTAGACAGAATCTGGTGTGAATATTAAAGTAAAGTTAATTCAGAGGAATTCAGCCTCATAGTCGTATTATAAACTGTAAGCTATCAAGATGCCACTCGATATTAGTCTTTTTTCTAACTGTTTGGGGGGGTATTCTCGAAGATGGCATGTAACGTCGTCTCTTCGCGTCGAGGTCCCTTATCGTATCTAACGTCAATGATAAACTCCACCGTATGCAATGCAGACGCTTCCATCTCACCCTATCGGCCAAATGCGTGTGTTGATTGGAAGCCGATAAAATCCAATCTCACAAAAAAGAAAAAAAAATTTCATTTTTGGGCGCCAAGAGCCCCACACCGAACGCCAGTTAACCATGGTAATGACCATGATAATGCCAGGACCACTAGAGAGAGAAAACGCCGATATTCATGCTGGGGTTTGATGTTGATGAGTGTTTGCTTGTGTTTGTTGTTTTAGGGGAAACATCGATTCTCGTTTCGTTTCGTCACCGCCTTTCGTTGTAACGGATTGCCGAACTGTCTTTCTCCTGTGCACGTCCCATCGCGATCACGACTGTGTTCTTACAGACTCCGTAACTGCAACATTCTTCTGCCGGCATTGCTCCGCTAAGGATCGCATCTCGTTTCGACTAGATGACTGTTAGTAGTGATATAGTGTTGGTATATTCCTTTACGCAAACTCACGTCTGGACACATGATGGGCGAGCCGTGAACCAGAGCTCCCAGTAACGAGAAAGCCGTTATGATAGGTAATAATAGGTTGAAGTGCATCTTTGATGGTTTCGCTACGCCGTAACCCAGAGATATCCAACAGTCGTAGGGAGAGACTGAAAGTTGGCGGGTTGACTCTATTTGATAATTTAAGCTCGGAGGATCAATGCAACTTAGGTAGATGGAAGAATCCTCCTTGGCGATCTTTTAAGATGAGACGTAACAAGTGAAGGTTAAGTAACATGGATTATAAAAGAGAAGGATCAGACAGGACGATAGATTCATAATAAATAGATGAGCAGCGGTACTCCGTAATATACATAGTAAATAATAAATCGATGGATGGATGGATACCCGCTAAGCTTAGACTGGAGACTGGATCCAAGAACTGGATCCAAGAACACCAAGAACACCAAGAACTCGGGGGATAATATGCAGCAGCTCTTTCGCCCTATGCACGCCACAGTAAAGGCTTACATGTGTGAGCTGAAAGCCCGATGGACTTACTATACGTAGTATTATGTGGCTATCGCAGTTAAGATACGCTCAGGTGCTCACAGATGTGACACGGCTGAGGATGCTGAGTGATGCAGAGCTTGTGGCTGTGGTTCCATCACCGGGGGGGCATGACGAAAGGTGACTTGAACCCTCCTGGAAAGCTAATGGTTTGCGGATGGACCTGTCAGACACGCAAACGGGGCTGCTGACAAGGAACCGTCATCTACGTGCCAACGACCCCGAGTGAAAGAGACGAAAATCGAGTGGCTGAAATTGACCAAATTTTTTTTTTTTCGTTGAGGCTCCCTCGGGCTTTGGCCATCTTGCCAAGACTATTAGACAGTTTTGACAGACATAAATGCGAACTGCTAATAAAATCGCTAGGGGGGATACGAGAGTTGACTAGGCGAGGGTTAGGTAATAGCCTTTTACCTTGTCTCTACGAGAAGAGGGAAAAGTCGTAAAATTAACAGCGGTGCTTATGGACGAACGTTTCGAGAAGAGAAAATAGCAACATACGAACCGGGCTAAGCCGTATACAGGTAGTGAGACTCCACTGCAAGGAGCGGGACGGGATGGAATGGCCGATGGAAGTTAATGTTCGTTCCCGGAAAAGCTTGGGCCCGACCATCTAGGTTAGGCTATTGGAATTTACCTGATACGATAACCTGATACGATAAATACAGTCTAGTGTGTGTTATGTAATCGAAGATACGACGTGAGCATCCACTTATCGCATGTAACATTGCTGCTAGTTAATTGAAGTCAGCTAAATCGAACTTTCCGTCTCCGCGCTTACTACTTGACTTATACAAATCCTAATTAACCAACAGCATCGCAAACTCTAGTAGTAGTAAGTTGCAAACTAGACGGTAGCGATAGATAGTTATATATCTAAGGTAGCCACCTAGAATTATCTTTCCTCACCGAAAATTCCACCGAATACTACACGTGTAGAAGCGGTTGATAAACTTCACACCCTCCCCCTCCGTGTCGACTTACTAAAATATTTCTATTTATATACTTCCGAGCGAGCAACCCACAGATGTGCTACCAGAAGAGATATCTCGAGAAAGCACGAGACTGTGAAATGTCATCGTTGTTTACTGGACTGGCTTCTACACGACTTTAGGAGTTGTTGAGCTGGGTCTCTCTTAGACTCGACGTAAGAAGGTAGGGACGATAGTGATAGTAAGGTAAGGCACGGTAAGTCTTTGCTTAGAGTTCTAAGTTAAGTCTGGAGAAGGCGCTGTGTTGCTCTCTGGATATCTGGATACCCAGGTAGGTTTCCAGTTCCTTTACCCTACTGCTTCTTAAGTTATCTGGATCAGCTCATCAATATCATCTCAAGCTTACCAAGTTCTCTCGCTTGCTCCGCTCTCGAAAAGCCCGGGGCGTCATTCTCATTAGTATGCTAGTTATTGGTTTGATTGAATAGTTAAACAACAACAGACTGAGACACGATGGGAGACGACCATGATCCTGACTATTTCTACCGTGAGAAGCCTCGGCGTTTGTTTAATCTTCCCCCTGACACGTTACCGCCTGAGCCGATTCTTCCGTCTACCTGGTTCGAGCTTCCACGGGGCTGGTCCCATTGGTACCCAGCTATTGTTCAATGCCCAGCAGTGCCCATACCATCTCGTTGGACTGCCTGTAACGATTATGGCCGCGAGGATAATCAACTCATGATTTGTGATGTAAGTTTCGTACCGTCATTCGCTTCTTGTTAGCTGGGTAGTTAACCCCATTTTAGCTGGTAGGGATCGAACGGACGTTTCCATATCCATTTAGGAAGTATACCACGGAGCAAATCATGAAAATGCCTGATGGTATTCTCTCCGCGGTTATCACCAACTGGCATCGTTCTCCGGTCTTGTGCTTTCAAAAAACAACGCGAAACTGTATATCACGCATCTCCCCTAACCTGGTGGCCAAGTAGGGCCCAAGTGTCACTCAGGTCGAGGCGGACATGATGTGGTTTATCCAGGGGCTAGATGGACTGAGAGATCACGTCCCCAAGGTCCACAAGGTCTTCCGCGACCTTCGCACGAAGCATATCTTCATCATCATGGACTACATCGAGGGCTCTAACCTATACAAGATCTGGCCTCATCTCTCGACTAGCAGGCAGCATAGCATATCCACACAAATTGCTTCATTGATCAAGCTGATGCAAAAAATCACCTCTCCGCATCCCGGTCCGCTAGGATTGGGCCGCCCCAAAGTGTTTATACACTCACGACTCACCCCCGTGTTTGATCTTGACAGGCGGCAATACGAGGCATATATCAGGCTCTTAATTGACATTGTCAATGCCACACGAGGGCCATTGGTCGTCCCACTTAGTAGACTAGCGGTAAATGAACTTGTCCTGGGGAACATGCAACTGGACCCAGGCAGCTTTATCCGCGACAAGAAGGGCGAGCTCTGGATAGTGGGCTGGGACAAGAGTGGCTTTTACGCACCCGAGGCCGAGATGGCGCTTTGTATTTATATCATGCCTAACCGATTCCAACCGATCATATCCATACTCAGCAGAGACTGGGAAGATAAACGTGACGATATAACTGCGTTGGTGGAGGTGGCCAAATATATCGATAGAGGCCCTTGAATTAGACGACGTCCTGTTTTCCGTCCGGGCCAGGGATGCTCCTTGTCCGGGGGCGGATAGCGGCTTTAGAAGAATATGTTCAGACGTAGCGGTCTGGCAGTAGAGTGCGGCATATATACCTATTATGGCGCGGCGGTTCGGAAAGATCCAGGCCTGCCGTCACACGGGAGAGCGGGGTGGAAGGTGAAGGGTGGTACGTCCCGCGAGGATGGGCTGCGTGTTTCCGCCGTCTTGCAACGTGGACGAAACACGAGCTTTCCGGATTCCGAGATGGTACAGACTAGGTAATATGGATATGCCTTAGCATGGCTTCTGGCATGTGTCGACGTACTGAATAAGTCTATGCTCGTTGGTGATTAGTGTTTATGGCTTTTGACATGTCTTATACTATGGATGGTACAAAGCCGAGCAGGGGTTGACCATGTTGTTTTTGGGCTATAGCTAATGCTACCGCTTCGCCTCCTTCGTTCAACATGCTGTCGTGGTCGGACGGGTCTATGTATTCATTCCTACGACTCGACCTTGGTTTTTTCTCGTCTCACGTGTTATGTGTTTGGCGTGCAGGATGCGGTAATCTATTCCAGACGGTGGGAAGAATCTCACGTTTGGTTTAAGGGATCTGTACATCAACGACAGCCAATAGTAAGAAGGATCTCATGTCGATTTTGCTATGTATCCAGTTATAAGATTCGAGTCGATCTGTTTTGGGGGGGGGGGGGGGGGGGGGGTTAGCTGAGCCCAAAATTTAAGTGCCGAAAGCCAAGGGTGGATTTGCGAAAAAGCGTTTTGTCCCGGATATTCGGGGTGCAAATTTAATATTAAAA